>NW_024727361.1:0-27210 GCF_018991925.1 Homarus americanus
AGCTTAACATCAAACAGTCCATTCAAATCATAATCAGGCAAAATATCACTTTGATCACTCACATCTGTCCCATACGTTACCATTTTAGCTTGACTACGGGTTACAGCACCAGAAAGGAATAGCCCAACACACTTACTCACAAGGTCTACAGCAGTGTCATTACTTAAAGGGGTAGAACACAACTGGATCCGGAACAACGAGGCTACCAGCTATATAATTTCCCAAGAAGAACGTTACTCCCTCCACTGGTAAAACCTCCCGAACCCCTACTGTAACTGGCTGAGACCAAAGGTCCGTCCGAAGATATACTCTACACAAAGGAAGGCAAATGGTTCCATTAACGCCACGCAACACAACATGCTCACCAGTATAAGCCTCTTCCACAGATGGAAGAGCACTTTTCAACAAAATACTGAGTGAAGCACCAGTATCCCTCAAAATACTCACAGGGACAGCAGGACTACCCTCGTACATGGACACAAAACCAGGAAACTGAAAGGGCAGGAACAAATCCTTAGGATACACACAAACTGGGTCAGAAACCGCAGCAACATCATCAATACCAACACCATCTGCTGAGACAAATGCAAAATTAGCAACAGGCTTGTCATGGGACTCGTGTAGCTTTGAGCTTAGGACATTTGTCTTTTTACAATAAAAACGCACAGAAGTCATAACACCGCTAGATCCATTACCACCATGATATCAGAACCTCTGCCAACATTCTCAAACGAGAGTTTATTACCTCTGCTCCAAACGGGAACTTACCACTTTGAACTGGAGACACTGCTGGGACTGGAACCTCATTAACTTTATGTTTATGAATAAGACTGAAATTTTCCGCCAAAACGGCAGCTTTCTCAACAGTTGTAGCTTCCTTCTCACTAATGTGCATAAGGACGTCTGTGGGGACACCTGTCACCTACTGCTCCAGTGCAACCAATTCACAAAGTCCATCAAAGGTAATAACGCCACTAGTCGATAGCCATCTGTTGCGCAACTTAGTGACAGTGTGACCATATTCGATAATGACTGATCGGGCAATTTGAATGTATTTCTAAACTTATCTCAATATGACTCTGCTGTCAACTGGTAGGATTTCAAAATGGCTTCCTTGACCCAAGAATACTTGTTTTGCTGAAAGCTGGTTTGGGACAAGTAAGTGGAACAACCCTTTGCCCACAGGGATATACGGGATCAGCAAGGGCCACTACTGATGAGGCCAGCAAAGAGTTGTGGCAATCTGCTCAAATTGGATGAAAAACTCTTCCGGATCATGTTCGTCAAATTTTGGCACAAACTTCGTCACTTAAATTACATCAAATTTGACGTCACACGACCCCAAAGCTCTTATCCAACAACTCCAACTGGAATGCCCTTTCTCTTAGTACCAGTTGTGTTTTGAGTACCAGTTGTGTTTTGAGCATCTGCAGTGTTTTGAGTACCAATTGTGTTTCGAGTACAAGTTATGTTTTGAGTACTAGTTGTGTTTTGAGTACCAGTAATTGTCGTCAGTTAGTCAGCAAGAGTCAGGATTGAGCTGACAGTGTATAGTAATTGCTGAAAGATAATTCCTATAAAGGTAATTCTCAATGTTTACATTAAAATAATTAAGGAATTGTCTCTACGTAACCAATACTTATGTTACTCTCTCTCTCTCTCTCTCTCTCTCTCTCTCTACATGCCTTGCTCCCTCACTTCCCCCTTCTCTCTCTCACCCACCCTCGCTTCCTCTTTCTCCTCTCTCTCACCCTCCCTTCCTCACCCCCTCTAACCCACCCTCCACCCCCTCCCCCTCCCTCCCTTCCTCAACCCCTTCTTTCTCACCTTCTCTCCCTTCCTCACTTCCCCTTCTCTCATCCTCCCTCCCTTCCTCACTCCCTCCTCTCTCTCACCCTCTCTCCCTTCCTCACCCCCTCTCACCCACCCTCCCTTTCTCACCCCCCTCTCTCACCCTGCCTCCCTTCCTCACCCCTTCTCTCATCCTCCCTCCTTCCTCACTCCCTCACTCCCTCTCCTCCTTCCTCACCCCCCTCCACCCTCCCCTCCCTCCTTCCTCCCCTTCCTCACCCTGCCTCCTTCCCCACCCTCCCTCCCTTCCTCTCCTTCTCCCTCCCTCCTTCTCCTCCCCTCATCCTCCTCCCTTCCTCCCCCCCTCCCTCCCTCCTCCCCCTCCTCCTCCTTCACTACCCCTCCCCCCCTCCCCCTCCTCCCCACCCCTCTCTCACCCTCCCTCCCTTCCTCCTCCCCTTCTCTCACCCCTCCCACTCCCTCTCACCCTCCCCCCTTCCTCCTCCCCCCTTCTCACCTCCCCCTTCCTCCCCCTATCTCTCACCCTCCTCCCTTCCTCCCCCTTCTCACCCTCCCTCCTTCCTCCCCATCTCTCCCTCCCTCCTTCCTCCTCCCCTATCTCACCCTCCTCCCTTCCCTATCTCACCCTCCCCCCTTCCTCACCCTCCTCCTTCCTCCCCCTATCTCTCACCCTCCCCCTTCTCACTCCCCTTTCTCCCCTCTCCCCTTCCTCCTCCCCCTTCCTCTTCTCTCCCCTCCCTCCCTCACCCTATCTCACCCTCCCTCTTCCTTCCCCTCACCCTCCCTCCTCATCTCTTCTTCCTCACTCCCCTTCATCCCTCCCCTCCTTTCTCACCCTCCCCTACTCCCCTTCTCACCCTCCCTCCCCTCCTCCCCTCATCTCCCCCTTCCTCTCACCCTCCTCTCCTCTCCCTCCCTCCTCTCTCCCCCTCCCCTACTCTCCTCCCTCCCCATATCTCTCCTTCCCTCCCCCTCCTCTCTCACCCCTCCCACTCCCCATCCTCTCCTCACCTCCTCCCTTCCTCCCCTTTCCTCCCTCCCTCCTTCCTCACCTCCTCCTCCTTCCTCCTCCTCCCCTCTCCTCACCCTCCTCCTTCCTCACTCCCCTATCTCACCCTCCCTCCCTTCCTCTCATCCACCCTCCCTCCTTCCTCTCCCCCTCTCACCCTCCCTCCTTCCTCACCCCCCATCTCTCACCCTCCTCCTTCCTCCTCCTATTTCACCCTCCCTCCTTCCTTACTCCCCTATCTCTCATCTTCCCTCCTTCCTCACCCCCTATCTCTCACCTTCCCTCCTTCCTCACCCCCATCTCTCACCCTCCCCTTCCCTCCCACCTCTCACCCTCCCTCCCTCCCCCCCTCCCCTCATCTCACCCTCCCTCCTTCCTCCTCCTATCTCTCACCTTCCCTCTTTCCCACCCCTATCTCTCACCCTCCCTCCTTCCTTCTCCCCTATCTCTCACCCTCCCTCCTTCCTCCCTCCCTCCCTTCCTCACCCCTATCTCTCACCCTCCCTCACCCTCCTCCCATCCTCTCCCCATATCTCTCACCTCCTCCTTTCCTCACTCCCCCTCACCCTCCCTCCCACCTCCTTCCCTATCTCACCCACTCCCCATCTCACCCTCCCTCCTTCCTTACTCCCCCTCACCCTCCTCCCCTTTCCTCCCCTCCCCCCTCTCCCCTCTTCCCCTATCTCACCCTCCCTCCCTTCCTCCTCCTCCTCCCCACTATCTCACCCTCCCTCCTTCCTTACTCCCCATATCTCTCACCCTCCTCCTTCCTCACTTCCCCTATCTCAACCTCCCTCCTTCCTCCTCCCTATCTCACCCTCCCTCCCTTCCTTACTCCCCATATCTCTCCCTCCTTCCTCACTTCCCCTATCTCACCCTCCTCCCTTCCTCCTCCCCTATCTCAACCTCCTTCCTTCCTTACTCCCCATATCTCTCACCCTCCCTCCTTTCCCTCCCCCTCTCTCTCACCCCCCTCCTTACCCCCCGTCTCTCCCCTCACTCTCTTCACCAGCCATATCGTTCGAGGTGTACTTTGAAAAGATAAGAACAAAGTATGGAGGCTACGGAAGGTTCTATCCTCTACCCTTCAACTTGGCGACCAACAAGTGGTACCATTATTGCCAAGTGAGTATACCAGTCCATGATCTAACTTGTTTATACTATAATCTACCTGTTTACAGTCTATATTCTACTTGATTACAGTCTATGATCTAACGTGTTTACACCATAATCTACTTGTCTACAGTCTATTTGTTTAAAGTCTACTTGTTTACAGTCTATATTCTACTTTTTACAGTTTATTATCTACTTGAATACACCATAATCTACTTGTTTACATTCAATAATCTACTTGGTTACAATCTATAATCTCTTTGTTTACAGCCAATAATCTACTTGTTTACAGTCTATAATCTACTTGTTTACAGTCAATAATCTACTTGTTTACAGTAAATAATCTACTTGTTTACAGTCAATAATCTACTTGTTTACAGTCAATAATCTACTTGTTTACAGTCAATAATCTACTTGTTTACAGTCAATAATCTACTTGTTTACAGTCAATAATCTACTTGTTTACAGTAAATAATCTACTTGTTTACAGTCAATAATCTACTTGTTTACAGTCAATAATCTACTTGTTTACAGTAAATAATCTACTTGTTTACAGTAAATAATCTACTTGTTTACAGTCAATAATATACTTGTTTACAGTCAATAATCTACTTGTTTACAGTAAATAATCGACTTGTTTACATTCCACATTCTACTTGTTTACAGTCAATAATCAACTTGTTTACAGTCAATAATCTACTTGTTTACAGTAAATAATCTACTTGTTTACAGTCAATAATCTACTTGTTTACATTCTATATTCTACTTGTTTACAGTCAATAATCAACTTGTTTACAGTCAATAATCTACTTGTTTACAGTAAATAATCTACTTGTTTAAATTCCACATTCTACTTGTTTACAGTCAATAATCAACTTGTTTACAGTATATAATCTACTTTTTTACAGTAAATAATCTACGTGTTTACAGTCTATATTCTACTTGTTTACAGTCAATAATCAACTTGTTTACAGTCTATAATCTACTTGTTTACAGTCAATAATCAACTTGTTTACAGTAAATATTCTACTTGTTTACATTCTATATTCTACTTGTTTACAGTCAATAATCTACTAGTTCACAGTCTGTAATTTATTTGTTTACAGTAATAATCTACTTGTTTACAGTCAATAATCTACTTGTTTACAGTCAATAATCTATTTGTTTACAGTCTATAATATATTTGTTTACAGTCAATAATCTACTTGTTTACAGTCAATAATCTACTTGTTTACAGTCAATAATATATTTGTTTACAGTCTATAATCTACTTGTTTACAGTTAATAATCTACGTGTTTATAGTCAATAATATATTTGTTTACAGTTTATTATCTACTTGTTTACAGTCAATAATCTACTTGTTTACAGTCAATAATCTACTTGTTTACAGTCAATAATATATTTATTTACAGTCTATAATCTACTTGTTTACAGTTAATAATCTACTTGTTTACAGTCAACAATTTACCCTGTATTCCCTTTCAATATTACCCTCTACCTTCCCAGGTGAGAGAGACAGGCAGAAACTTAGAAACTGTGCTAATTATCTATCTCTCTACCTCAAGTGAAAGTAACATATGGGGAGACTTTTTACTAATTATATCTCTCTCCCTCCCCAGGTGAGAGACTCAACGGGTAGTGAAGGAAGAGTCTATCTTGACGGAGAACTCCTAATTCAAGAGAAGGTTGAGTTTTCTCAGGATAATGCTATGAGAGACGTCATGCTTGGCCAAGACGAGTTCTTGGTGAGAGACAGTAGTTTAATGTCTCGTTTGGGCTGAGAGACGGTAGTTTAATGTCTCGTTTGGGCTGAGAGTAGCTTAATGTCTCGTTTAGGCTGAGAGACATTAGTTTAATGTCTCGTTTGGGCTAAGGGACAATAGTTTAATATCTTGTTTGGGCTGAGAGATAGTGGTTTAATGTCTCGTTTAGGCTGAGAAAGAGTGGTTTAATGTCACGTTTAGGCTGAGAATAGATGGTTTAATATCTCGTTTCACCTGAGACACAGTAGTTTAATGTATCGCTTGGTGAAAAAACGCACCAAGGCCTGCAAAGAGTTGGTAAACTCTTTTAGTCCTTTGATAAACGAATTGGACGTTAGCATAGTCAGGGACAAGGCTAACAAGGAAGGTACTAAAACCCTAATTGTTGGCGATTCCCAGGTACGGTACCTGGATAGATCTTTTTGTGGTAAAAATAAAAATAGGATGAGGGTTTGTTTGCCAGGAGCTAGGGTGGGAGATATAGTTGACAGGATGGACAATATCTTGTCAGGTAATGGGAACAAACCCATAATCTGCCTCAGTTCAAGACAGCTATAGAATATATTAGGATGAAGGGGGGTATCCCTATCATATGTGCTGTCCTGCCTAGAAGGAGAATTGGCAATGAATGGTTGTCAAGGGCAGTTGGTGTCAACGGCCGTCTTATCAGTTATTGCAAGTCAATATCAATCCCATTCGTTGACAACTGGAACAACTTTTACGGCAGAAGGGACCTTTATGCTAGGGATGGGGTTCACATGTCTAGGGCTGGGGTGGCACCCTGGCTGGCTCTGTCTAGAGCAGTGGTTCTTAACCTTTTTTGAGTCACGGACCCCTTTGAGAATCTGGTGAAAGCTATGGACCCCTTCCCTAGAATAATGCACATAAACACATAAACACAACTTTGCATGCAATGAATATACTTTATTTTATTGAAAATTCATTGCCTCATACAGTGTATGACATACACAACGTATGAATAAAGTAAAAAATCTTAACAAAGAATTATGTTTCACACTTTTGTATGCAAAAATTAATGGCCACTCCATACAAAAATGAAATACAATCATCTTGTGCAAATTAAACAAAACAACATTTTAATTCTGCTCAAAAGTTCATTTCAATGAGAAGGTTGTTGTTGTTTGGCTTGAATAAGAAGAAGAAACGGTGGAGTGGTCTTTGACAAGGTAACACGCATGTCATCTTTGACATCCAATCGATTTCGACTTTTCGTTTTGACAGAAACAAGTGTTGAAAACCCTGACTCACAAAGGTATGCAGTAGGAAACGGAATCAGAGCACCCATAGCTCGCTTTACCAGACAAGGGTAGGCTTGTGTCAACGCACACCAGAATTTTCCAAGGCTCTTCGAGTTGAATTCATTTCGTAACATTTCCTTTGTCTTCAGGTCAATGAGGACATCTTTGGCAAGGTCTTCATCACTGATACAGTCTATGTCGGCAAGGAAAGGATTACGAATCCATGTTTCAACTTTAAGGTCACCTGAGCAGAAGTAACCTTGAAAGAGTTCTGCAGAGTATCCAGATGTCTGCAGAATTCTGCCTGCAGAGAAATTGACAGGGCCTTGTCACTCTCGATTCCATCCTGCAGAAGCACTTCCTCTAACATTGGAAAGTTTGCATAGTTGTCTGCCTCCAACCTCCTCTTCCACAGTGGCAGCTTGGCCAGAAAAGCTTGCAGTCTTTCAGCAGCATTCATAATGGTGACTCCAGGGCTTTCAATCGCAAGATTCCCCATCATTCATATGGCCAAAAATATCCGTCAAGTAGGCCAAGCCATGAATGAACTCCTCACTGTCAATTTGTTCTGAGAGTGGGCTTTCTTTTTCTCTCAAAAAAGTGAAACTTCTGCTCGAAGTTCAATCAAGCGCTTCAAGATTTGTCCTCTGGAAAGCCAGCGAACTTCTGTGTGGTAGAGAAGAACTTCATATTCTGCTCCCATTTCTTGACAAAACCTCTTGAAAACGCGATGGTTCACAGCCCTGGCTCTGATGAAGCTGACGACTTTATCGCCAGTAGACAAGACTTCTTTCAGAATTGCTGGCAGAGTCTTTGACACCAATGCATGCCGATGTAGAAAACAATGGGTCACGATGACCTGACTAGCTTCTTTCTTCACCAAAGCAGCAAAACTAAATGTGTTGCCAAGCATGGCAGGTGCTCCGTCTGTGCACAGAGTACCAAGATTTTTCTTCCAGTCGAAGTTTTGCTTGGCAAAGAAACTATTCACCATTTCTAAGATGTCGACGGCCTTTGTAGTTTCCAAAAGGGGCTCACAAAATAGGAATTCTTCTTTGATGGCATCAGCATGCATATAACAGACGAAAACCAGGAGCTGGCTGCACTGAGAGACGTCAGTAGTTTCATCCAGTTGCATGCTGAATGGAAATGGCGTAGCTTCCAATTCTTCCATTACTTGCTTCAAAATATTAGAAGAAATGTCAACTGCTGCAATTTTCTTCCTCTGCTCCAAGCCACAAACCAGCTCGATCATTTCCAGGGTACATGGCTTTACCAAGGTCTCTCCAATCGTATGTGGCTTCTTTTGCTTGGCAATGCGATAAGCAACCTTGTTGGATGCTTCAAGACAAGGCTTTTGTGTTGGGGCAAATCCAAGTTTTGGTAAAGTTCCAGCTATCTCAAATCGAGCCTTCTTTGCACGAAATAGATCAACACTGTCCGATGCATTTTCAGGATGGACAGACGTGAGGTGCTCCTTCAGCTTTGTTGGCTTCATGCTTCCATTGGCAAGAACCTTGCCACACAGGAAACACTGCGGCTTTTGTGTTCCATCACGTTCAGCGATGAAAGTAAAACCAAAGGATAAGTAAGCTTCGTTGTACTTCCTTTTCTTTGACATTTCCAAATTGAGCTAGGCCTGCAAAAAAAAAATTATGAAATTTATATGGAAAGCAGTAACTAATGAACGCAAATTAATAAGCACGACAGATCGACCGACAGAAAGACAGATCGACAGATAGAAAGGCAGACAGACAGACCGACTGACGGACAAACCTTCACAGACAGATAGAGAGACAGACAGATAACCCTATTTTCAGTAGCACTATTACGGATTTTTCAAGGTTCCCCTCAGAAAATATATGAATGATACTGACTGATGACTTCGTGTTTTCCTACTCTACTGACGCAAAAGACCCTAACTTTATCCATTCTCTCTTTTTTATGCATCCCTACTCTAACTACGTGCACCAAGTCCCTAACTTTGACCAATAAATAATAACAGACTTGTCGTAAATAATGGATAAAACAAATAAATACAGCGCACCAACCGTTCTTGGTTTTCACAACACTCGCACGCGCCTTTCTCCCTATACACCCACATACGCACAAACACATATTCACACACTGTACACCCATCACTCTTCAGCCACACTCTGAAATTGTGGTCAGAAGGCGGTCGGGGGTCTCCAACCTCGGCTGGTACAGCTGTAGTAAGAATAACTAAGGCCCTCTTTCACTACCTTCACCAAAAACATAACCATAGGTAATTGAATATATTTAGGAAAAAGTATGTATTTGAAGATAATATGGCCCTCAGTTAAGCCTTACTAGCATATGAGAAGATTCCCAAGCCGTGATAAACAGTGAAAAATGAGAAATAAGTGTGTTACCTGACCGTGTACAGTAGCATCCCATGCCACCCTACAGATTTACTGGTTTTCTTTTCAGTAACCAAAAATACGTACATAACATCTGGAATATATTGACAAAAATAGAAAAACATAATATAAAAATATAGTGAATATAAATGTTAAATTTTTATCTGACCTTCACGGACCCCCTGAAGCCCATCCATGGACCCCAGGTTAAGAACCCCTGGTCTAGAGGGCAGTTCAAAAGATGTCGAAGTCTTTAAACTGCTAGGGGAACATGGGAGCACGGGGGGTGGGGGAGACTGTAGTGGGAGCGGGTAAACAAAGTGAAAGGTTACAGGGAAACAGTGCTAGGAATGATGACACAACTAAATTAGGCAGGGAGTCAAAACCTAAACGCGTCAAAGAGAGGACTCAGAACACGGCTCACTTAAATGTCTACTATGCAAACAGTAGAAGTATGAGAAACAAAATGGATGAAATCAGGGAGTTGGTATGAACCGAAAAAATCTATACAATAGCATTCGCCGAAACATGGATAAACTTAGACTCACGTGAGTTACCTGTCGAAACCAAATTGCAGGTTACAAATTTTTCCATACCGATAGGCAGATTAGGAAAGGAGGCAGAGTAGCAATCTATGTCATGGATAATTTGAAGTGTGAAATAAATTAGGAAATAAAAAGTGAGCAGAATACAGAAACAATTTGGATAGAATTAACCGATGGTAGGGACAAAATAAACACAGGAGTAATATATAGACCCCCTAATCTTGATAGAGTTAATGAGCGACTTATTTGGAATGAAATGTGCAATGGCTTCCACACATAGTAAAGTCTGTATAGTAGGCGACTTTAACTTCAGCCAAATAGATTGGATCAACCTTACAGGTAACTCATAATCAGAGGATTTTCTTGAGACAATCCAGGCCTCTTTCCTAAGTCAACAAACAACCGAACCCACCCTGGGTAATAATATACTAGATTTAGTTCTGTCAAACAGAGAAAACCTCATTAGTAATGTCGAGGAAGAGAACGAACTTGCTAACAGCGATCTCAAAAAAATAAGATTCCAATTAGAATTTGAGGGTAGTAGCAAGGAAAATTCCATTAAAGTCCCAGATTTCAGAAGGGCAAAGTTTGATAGTTTGAAGAGGCGGTTGAGAAAAGGGGTATCACACTTGGGGGTGAATTATATGACCTCACACAATGTACCCACAGAGGGCGACCTCACCTTACCTGGAGACCTGACAACGATAACCTCACAAAATATGACGGTTGAGGATGACTTAATCGCGAGGTGTGAGGTTGGCGAGTTCCACAACAATTTAAATAATGAGTTACTTAATGCACAAAAGCAGAACATACCATACATAAAACTCAGGTCAAACAACAATGATTCTAAATGTATAAACAATTATTTAAAGAATATTATTAGACAAAGGAAGGCTATAGGTAGGAGAATAAATCGTGGTAAAGTTTACCTCCGAGATTATTATAAGGTATTGGCCAGTAGGGTTAAGACTGAGAAAAGCAAAGCGAAGAGGAATAAAAAACTGAAGGTAGCAAGAGGGGCGAAGTCAAACCCCAAGGGAGTCTTTGAAATGTATCAAACTGAAACACGAGAAAAGATTGGACCAATACAGTCAGATACCGGCGAGCTAACTGATAACGACGGAGATATGAGCAATACTCTGAATAAATATTTTTCAACAGTTTTCACCACCGAAAATTTAAACATGATACCCGAGGCACCGACTATATACAGAGATAGTGAAGAAATAGATTAAGCGAGAGAATAGTGACTAGTAACGACGTTAGTAAGCAAATAGACAAGCTAAAACCTAATAATTCACCAGGTCCCGATGAGATATTTGCCAGAGTATTAAAGGAATGTAAAGAAGAGCTTAGTATGCCCTTAGCAAAGTTGTTTAGCATATCCTTAAAACGGATCTAGTATCAGAATCCCGGAGGATAGCTAATGTAATACCGATTTTCAAGAAGGGAGATAGATCACTATCCTCGAACTACCGTCCAATCAGTTTAACATCAATTATGGGCACATTACTGGAAGCAATAATTTCAAACTCTATTCGAAATCACCTGGTGAAGCACAAGTTGATCAATGATTCTCAACTTGGCTTCACAAGCGGGCGTTCATGTCTAACTAATCTATTAACATTCTTTTCAACTGTTTTCGAATCAGTGGACGAGGGGCACGACTATGATGTGATATATCTTGACTTTAGCAAAGCCTTTGACAGAGTCCCCACGAATGACTAATAAGAAAAGTGGATGCTTAAGGCATTGAATGATATATTCTAAAATGGATTAAGGCTTGGTTACTGAACAAGAAACAGCGGGTGAGCATTAACGGCACTAAATCCGATTGGAGCAACGTCACTAGTGGAGTACCCGAAGTACTTGGACCATTATTATTTATTATATACATAAGCGACATAGATATCGGCGTAGACAGCAACATAAGTAAGTTTGCTGATGACACTAAAATAGGGCTTGTAATTAGATCTGACGAGGACTTCGCAAAACTACAGGATGACCTAAAAAAAAATTTCGAATGGTCTGAAAAATGGCAGATGAAATTCAATGTAGACAAATGTAAAGTATGCAGTCTAGGAGATGTATACAGAGTAACCAGATACCAGATGAACAACGATGTTATAGAGAAATCCGACTGCAAGAAAGATTTACGAGTAATGATAACTAGGAATCTTAAGCCAAGTAAACAATGTGTGTTTGCTCGAAACAAAGCTAATGAAGTACTGGGTTCATACAAAGGAGTGTTAGTTACGAGACTAGCGAGGTTATCCTAAAACTATATATTGCGCTTGTGAGACCTCACCTGGATTATGCAGTTCAATTCTGGTCACCGTATTACAGAATGGATATAGAATCCTTAGAAAGAATTCAGAGGAGAATGACAAGACTAATCCTGGGCATTAGGAACCTTGAGTACAGAGACAGGTTAAAGCATCTTAATTTGCACTCCCTTGAGAGATGTAGAGTGAGGGGCGCCATGATAGAGGTGTATAAATGGAAGTCAGGGCCAAACAAATGGGACATTACAGAGGTACCCAAACTATCCAACCAGGAGCAAACTCGTAACAATGGTTTTAAATTAAACAAATTTAGATTTAGGCGCGAAATAGGTAAACATTGGTTTGGAAATAGAGGAGTGGACAAGTGGAATAAGTTACCAAACATTATCATTAACTCGAATAGGCTGGATAGCTTCAAACATAGATTGGATGATTATATGACAATTGGGGTTGGGTGTCATGGGACTGCCTAGTTTGGTCCAATAGGCCAGCTACAGTTTCCTCCATTCTTATGTTTTTATGTTCTTATGGGAGACAGTAGTTTAATGTCTCGCTTGAGCTGAGAGACACTAGTTTAATGTATCGTTTGGGCTGAGAGACAGTAGTTTAATGTCTCGTTTGGGCTAAGAGGCAGTAGTTTAATGTCTCGTTTGGGCCGAGGGACAGTAGTTTGTAATGAGGGTAAAGTAAGAAGTACAAGTAAAGTAAGAATTATTAGTTGTATGATTGTAGAGTGAGGAACGTTTGTAGCGTGTCCGATTAGTTGTTTATCTCGGACACAAACATGAAATGGATACACTTCCCACCATAAGTAACTCACCCTATGGATCGCTCTGACAATGACTCACGTGTGATTTGACGGAGGCCCAGCGGCTGGGGAATGTCTGCAGGTGCTGTTAAAGAGAGTGGTCCCGGCGGGTGCTAGACTCTGTCTCCTGTGGGAGACTCTGCTAGCTGGGGACTCTGTGCTGGGGAAGGAAGTCTCCCTCCCGACCTCGACTAGTGACGAGCGTGCTCCGTCTTCCTCCGAGTTCTGTCTCTCCCTCTCTGTCCCACAGAAGGAGATGTCTGTCCCTTATATTGCTGGTGTCAGGCCGGTAGATGTCATCATTAATTAACACTAATCTGGGTGTGTCAAGACAGCTGTGTTTGAACAGGTGCGGGCTGGAGTGTAGTTTCTTGAATGAACAAGGTCATGACGCCGGATTGACTAATCATGCGGCGGTGAGACTCTGTTTCATTGCTGGGTCAGACCTTAATCTCACTTTAATTACGAAGGATGGGTTAACTTACGTGGGTGTACACCTGCGCATCTGGTTCTGCTATATGTATTGTTCTTCTCTGGGCTGTAAGCTATGGTCTGATAAACAATCATTACAAGTTTAATGTCTCGTTCGAGCTGAGAGACACTAGTTTAATGTCTTGTTTGCGTGGCCGGACAGTTCAATGTTTCGTTTGAGCTGAGAAACACTAGTTTATAGTCTCGTTTGGTCTGAGAGACATTAGTTTAATGTCTCGTTTGGGTTAAGAGACAGTGGTTTAATGTTTCGTTTGAGCTGAAAGACAGTAGTTTAATGTATTGTTTGAGCTGATAGATAGTGGTTTAATGTCTCGTTTAATGTATCGTTTGGGTTGTGAGACTGGTTTAATGTCTCGTTTGAAGTGAGAGACTCTAGTTTAATGAACCGATTGGGTTGAGAGACAGTGGTTTAATGTCTCGTTTAGGCTAAGAGACAGTAATATACTGTAATATCTCTCTTGATATCGTGATTTAAATTGTCTCGGTGTTTTAAAGTCTCTCTAGATTAACTCGTTTATAGAAGACCTCTTAGCCTTCATGAAAATTAGGATATATATGTTCAAATTTAACTAAGCGCACGTGTGTGTGTGTGTACGTGTCCTGCTCCCTCCCCCCCACGCCCCCCCCGCACACACACACACACATATATATATATATATATATATATATATATATATATATATATATATATATATTATGTAACCGGTCGGAATTTGCTGGACTTTAATTTCTCACTTGACTTGGGGTTTATTAAAATTTAATAGATGGTAAAGGCAGTGGAAGCGCCCCTTTGAGAAAAATCCCGAACCAGCACAAGAACACTTAAATCTACTACACAAAATGAACTGTCCGTGACCCGTGGAAGGATAGCGTCTGTGACTGGGATGAATGAGACACACTGTAAAATTTAGACACTTATATTCCCTCCAACACTACAAACACAATCAAATAATGGTACACCAATATGCGCACCTCTTAACTTAAACTTAAAACACTACTCTGGGGAATAAAAGTTATAAATGACATAGAGATTATTAGAACACAGGCAACAATAAATTTGAAGTATTAAGAAATGTTGCTTGCACATATGAACAGGCCTTAAGGCTTTCACAAAATAATATCAGTCACTTAGGAAATGGTACTAAAAAATAAGAAATTAAATACTCCACAATGAATAGGCCTTAAGGGTCTTCAACAAAATAATATCAGTCACTGAGGAATGGTAATAAAAGATAAGAAATTAAATACTCTACAATGAATAGGCCTTAAGGGCTTTCAGCAAGATAATATCAGTCACTGAGGAAATGGTAATAAAATTTAAGAAATTAAATACTCTACAATGAATAGGCCTTAAGGGCACTCAACAAGATAATATCAGTCACTGAGGAAATGGTAATAAAATTTAAGAAATTAAATACTCTACAATGAATAGGCCTTAAGGGCACTCAACAAAATTATAGCACCCCAACAGATGCACACTTCCTAACCTAACTTAACCACTACTCTGGGGAACAAGGTTATACCTGAGATCAGAATTATGAAGAACAATCAGATGCATTAAAAGAATCAATCACAGTATCACTCTGGTTCCACTTAATGGCACAAACATTCAAAACAATATTATCAAAATTATTTAAGAAATATTAACTACACACGTCAAGATAATATCAGTCTGAGGAGTGGTGTTAACTACACCCGTAATAATGAAGATAAAATGTTCCTCTAGGTATCTCCTAGAGTCCTAGACTCACGGTCTCAGTGTGTGACCATTAATATACTCAGATAGCCTCAGTGTACTCCCAGTGCGTCCATGGGCAGGAAGAGAGTGAGCCAATCAGACCTTGTGCAGTTGAGAGAAACTTTAGCTTCCCGTTAGCAAGAGGGTTTCACTAGCTGACCGAGGACACGTGGTGTTGTGCACCGGAGTGGTAAGAACTGATCACCCACTGCCGATGCTGGTCCCGTGTCGTTTTAGTTGTCGGGAGCACTCGTTCACTCAAGAGATCCTTTGCTACCCCGCTAAACAGTGACAGGCCTACTCTGATCGGTCCAATGGCGACAATCGCCACCCTCAATCATCAACGGCAGTCAATCTCTCGCAGTCAACTCCGGTCAACTCCAATCAACTCCGGTCAACTCCAATCAACTCCGGTCAACTCCAATCAAGTGGGTTCTGACGGAAACCCTGAAATGAACTCACTGTTAGCTCTAGTTTACTTTATCACTGCCCTATCTAACCCTGTCTGAGATCGAATGAGACTTACTTGTTATACTGCAATAGCGCAGCACAGGTGACTAGGCCACGTGACTATTTCTGATGGACGCGCGGAACGTCTTGTCTGTGTGAATGCTCTCCGGGACTGGGCCTAGCCAGCGTCGCGTCTCCCCAAGGCGCTAGCTTGGGCCTACGTGATATATTTTCCGCCTAACTAATAACTCCTTGGGACACCCGTAACATTATTCAGACTGCTAAACGATCTATAATAATTTCAAATTCAATAATAGTCCCTTAACTTCATGAATCGCATCATTATTAATTCGGTAAATTACATTTAATATCATATAGGCCTAGTTCCGCAATCTCTCGCTACGAGCAGGCAGCGCTCCCTCCCCTCAGATGACCTTGAACGCTCAGTATCACTCATGGCGGGGCATTTGAAATTACTCTGAAATTTCTGAATATTACAATCGACCCCCCTAAAAAAAGACAGCACTGTCCTCATGTGCTGAGAAAACATGCATACGACCCCCCTAAAATTTTGTTCTAAGGACTGCACCTCACCCCTTTTGCTAAATGCAGCATTCCCGTCTTCTCTTCTCTCCTTTTCTCTCCCGCTAACACTCGACCCCCCTAAAAAAAGACAGCACTGCCCTCATGTGCTGAGAGAACAACTTAGAACCCACCTTCAACTCTGTACTATTCCACTCGCAGCTAGCAACTCCATTTCTTCCTAGCCCAACTCAATCCAACCAGAACATCACGCTCCCCTTTTGCCTGGCCCTTAACTAGAGAACCAATGTCAAAATTAATACCAGCCCAAAACAAACATGCTCTCCTTTGGCCTGGCCCTTGAACTAAGAGGAACCAGTGTCAAAAAAAATACACAGTCCAAAACAAGCATGCTCTCCTTTTGCCTGGCCCTTGAGCTAAGAGGAACCAGTGTCAAAACAATACTCAGTCCACGTCTCCGAACCTCATGCCGGCAGACCAACCCTCTGAAAATGTACCAGTCCATCTTAGTGAGGCCCTGGACATTACAACCGTACTCTCAATCCCGCTCATGACAGCAACTCAATCCCGCTCATGACAGCAACCACTACTCAACGCACATCTCTGACCTAACCATCTCTCCAATCCCCTCTGCCCTACTCACAACTCCTCCAACTCACCCCCTACAACCTGCCTTTTCTCATTACCATGCACCCTAAACTGTAATCGGTCGGCTTCGTCTTGTCTCTCAGCTGGAGGGCTCGATCAACCTCTCTGAACTACTTACGTACCCCTATATTTCCCACTTGGACCTCACACTTCCTTGACTGCTGGACGTGTGCCTGACATTCACCCCTTGTTTCCTCCCTGAACCGTTGAATGTGTGCCTGAGACTCCCACTTGAACCTGTTTACCTGTGCTTGATAATCCCTCTTTAGGTCTCCGAACTCCTCTCTCAGCTGTACCAAGGTCCCGCGGCCGTCTCTCTTCCTCCTCACACACATCTCTACTGTCAAGCCTAACCAACTCAGTCCGGGCACAAGGATGAGCATCAGTGCGAGTTCAATCCCTACCATTACTAACCAACACATGATAGCGTTCATTATCCCAACCACAGTACTATCAGTCACGACATTAAAAACCACGCTCTGCTACCATTTGTAACCGGTCGGAATTTGCTGGACTTTAATTTCTCACTTGACTTGGGGTTTATTAAAATTTAATAGATGGTAAAGGCAGTGGAAGCGCCCCTTTGAGAAAAATCCCGAACCAGCACAAGAACACTTAAATCTACTACACAAAATGAATTGTCCGTGACCCGTGGAAGGATAGCGTCTGTGACTGGGATGAATGAGACACACTGTAAAATTTAGACACTTATATTCCCTCCAACACTACAAACACAATCAAATAATGGTACACCAATATGCGCACCTCTTAACTTAAACTTAAAACACTACTCTGGGGAATAAAAGTTATAAATGACATAGAGATTATTAGAACACAGGCAACAATAAATTTGAAGTATTAAGAAATGTTGCTTGCACATATGAACAGGCCTTAAGGCTTTCACAAAATAATATCAGTCACTTAGGAAATGGTACTAAAAAATAAGAAATTAAATACTCCACAATGAATAGGCCTTAAGGGTCTTCAACAAAATAATATCAGTCACTGAGGAATGGTAATAAAAGATAAGAAATTAAATACTCTACAATGAATAGGCCTTAAGGGCTTTCAGCAAGATAATATCAGTCACTGAGGAAATGGTAATAAAATTTAAGAAATTAAATACTCTACAATGAATAGGCCTTAAGGGTACTCAACAAGATAATATCAGTCACTGAGGAAATGGTAATAAAATTTAAGAAATTAAATACTCTACAATGAATAGGCCTTAGGGGCACTCAACAAAATTATAGCACCCCAACAGATGCACACTTCCTAACCTGACTTAACCACTACTCTGGGGAACAAGGTTATACCTGAGATCAGAATTATGAAGAACAATCAGATGCATTAAAAGAATCAATCACAGTATCACTCTGGTTCCACTTAATGGCACAAACATTCAAAACAATATTATCAAAATTATTTAAGAAATATTAACTACACACGTCAAGATAATATCAGTCTGAGGAGTGGTGTTAACTACACCCGTAATAATGAAGATAAAATGTTCCTCTAGGTATCTCCTAGAGTCCTAGACTCACGGTCTCAGTGTGTGACCATTAATATACTCAGATAGCCTCAGTGTACTCCCAGTGCGTCCATGGGCAGGAAGAGAGTGAGCCAATCAGACCTTGTGCAGTTGAGAGAAACTTTAGCTTCCCGTTAGCAAGAGGGTTTCACTAGCTGACCGAGGACACGTGGTGTTGTGCACCGGAGTGGTAAGAACTGATCACCCACTGCCGATGCTGGTCCCGTGTCGTTTTAGTTGTCGGGAGCACTCGTTCACTCAAGAGATCCTTTGCTACCCCGCTAAACAGTGACAGGCCTACACTGATCGGTCCAATGGCGACAATCGCCACCCTCAATCATCAACGGCAGTCAATCTCTCGCAGTCAACTCCGGTCAACTCCAATCAACTCCGGTCAACTCCAATCAACTCCAATCAAGTGGGTTCTGACGGAAACCCTGAAATGAACTCACTGTTAGCTCTAGTTTACTTTATCACTGCCCTATCTAACCCTGTCTGAGATCGAATGAGACTTACTTGTTATACTGCAATAGCGCAGCACAGGTGACTAGGCCACGTGACTATTTCTGATGGACGCGCGGAACGTCTTGTCTGTGTGAATGCTCTCCGGGACTGGGCCTAGCCAGCGTCGCGTCTCCCCAAGGCGCTAGCTTGGGCCTACGTGATATATTTTCCGCCTAACTAATAACTCCTTGGGACACCCGTAACATTATTCAGACTGCTAAACGATCTATAATAATTTCAAATTCAATAATAGTCCCTTAACTTCATGAATCGCATCATTATTAATTCGGTAAATCACATTTAATATCATATAGGCCTAGTTCCGCAATCTCTCGCTACGAGCAGGCAGCGCTCCCTCCCCTCAGATGACCTTGAACGCTCAGTATCACTCATGGCGGGGCATTTGAAATTACTCTGAAATTTCTGAATATTACATATATATATATATATATATATATATATATATATATATATATATATATATATATATATATATATATATATATATATATATATATATATATATATATATATATATATATATATATATATATATATATATATATATATAACAAAGAAGAATGTCTGTGTGTTTGTGTGTGTGTGTCCGCACGAGAATCTCGGAAACTACTCTACCGATTTGTAGTGATGATGGATGGTGTTATATGTAGTGATGTTGGATTATGTTATATGTAGTGATGATGGATGATGATGTTATATGTAGTGATGATGGATGTTTTTATATGTAGTGATGATGGATGGTGTTATATGTAGTGATGATGGATGGTGTTATATGTAGTGATGATGAATGATGTTATATGTAGTGATGATGGATGATGTTATATGTAGTGATGATGGATGGTGTTATATGTAGTGATGATGGATGGTGTTATATGTAGTGATGATGGATGGTGTTGTATGTAGTGATGATGAATGATGTTATATGTAGTGATGATGGATGGTGTTATATGTAGTGATGATTAGACAATCTATCTATATAAAACAAAGAAGTCTGTCTGTTTGTCTGTGTGTCCGCACGAGAATCTCGGAAACTACTTTACCGATCTGTAGTGATGATGAATGGTGTTATATGTAGTGATGATGGATGGTGTTATATGTAGTGATGATGGATGATGTTATATGTAGTGATGATGGGTGGTGTTTTATGTAGTGATGATTACACAATAAAATAATAACAGTTTAATGCTAAAAAAATATACTTTGCTGTACCGTTGTAGTGAAACACATGGTGGAACTTACATACACCGTTAATGAACTATTGATGGAAGAAGAAGTTGTGGGGACTGAACAGTGAGACAATGTGGAGCCTCCTGGAGGGTGGCGTTCTACCGTTGCCGACTGGATGAGCCGCCCGGAGGGCAGCGATTCTGCTAGTGTATATATATATATATATATATATATATATATATATATATATATATATATATATATATATATATATATATATATATATATATATATATATATATATATATATTTCATTAGCCCAATAAAGCACGCGAACTTCTACATACAATCAACACCTCAACCCGTCAGGATTTGAACCCACGGCCCACGAGCCCATGACTGTGACCGGGGAACGCTACCTCTGGGCCACCAGGATACTAAAAGCAGTCCTAGACTTTGTTATATTTCACACAGTCGGTCTAACTCGAAAGTATTGACACTTTCTCGTGTGGTGCTCCTCCAAGCGTTACGGTGTGGAGTGATCGTATCCCAGGTAAGGGGGTCGATTTGGCACTTTTTTAGGTTTGTCTTAAGACTACCCTTATACATTTTCGGTTGCCCGCCAGCGTTACGTTTACTCTTCCTTACGTGACTGTAAAGTAGTTGTTTTGCCAGTCTACTGTTGTTCATATGGGAAACATGACCAGTCCAGCATAGGTGTTCATGGATAATGGTAACCTCGATGCCCCTTCAGTTGGTGTCAGCGAGAGTACTGGCATTTGTTCTCTTGTCTTCCCAGCGAATTCGGAGGAATAATAGAACCTAGACTACGTTGGTGATAGTTTTCAAGTGCCTTGAGGTGTTTTCTGTATGTGACCCACGTCTCGTTGCCATATACTGTAGAAAGGTGGGGAAGACCACTGCTCGATATACATGTAACTTTGTAGATAGTTTCAGCTCCATATAGCTCAAGACACGGGTACGGAGTCTGCCAAAAACTTAAGATGCATAGCTGATCCGATGTTGAATCTCTTCATCGATGTCCACAGTGGTGGACAGGTGGGAGCCGAGATACTGAAAGTGGGTAACATTAGAGAGGGTATTACCGTTGAGCTGGGTGAATAATCGTGGTGTGGGTGAACCAGGGCTGGCTGAAAGAGAATCTGAGTCTTACGTACATTCACCTCGAGGCCGAAGTGTGCATACGCATCTGCCTAGGTGTTCAGGATCTTCTGTAGATCACGTTCAGTGTGAACGACGAGGGTGAGATTGTCTGCACACTGACGTTCAGTAATGGAAATTGCCGGCACCTTTGTTCCTGCCCAGAGTCGTCTTATGGTGAAAAGTCCATTCATCCAGTATTGGTTGTCCACCCCGCCGGCTAAATTGACACTGGCACAAGTAAGGAAGGCAGCCAAGAAAAAAAAATAAAAGAGAGTTGAAGCCAGTACACATGCTTGTTCTACCCCCGTTTGGATGGGGAAGAACTCATACTGGGTGCCATTGTACAGGACACTGCCGTTCATGCTATCGTGGAGTTGCCTCACAATGGCGATGAATTTTGGTGGGCAATCAAAATGGCTGAGGGTCCACCAGAGGCCTTCCCTGTTGACCGAGTCGAAATCCTTGGTTAGGTCGATGAAAACCATGTACAGGTCATGAAGCTGTTCTCTGCACTTTTCCTGTATTTGACGGGCAGCAAAGATCGTGTCAGTGGTGCCACGTGATGGTCGAAGGCCACATTGAGATTCTGGGAAGATTCAGGCGATAATCTTGGTAGCTACAGCCATCAGCGAGGTCCCGCGGTAGTTGCCACAGTCTGACCGGTGTCCTTTGTTCCCATATATATTGATGATGGAGGCATCTTTAAGAGCTTGGGGGATTTCCTCCTTTTCCCATATATTCTCCTGGAGAGAGTGGAGACGGGTGGTAAGCAGAGGTCCTCCTGCTTTATACACACACACACACACACACACACACACACACACACACACACACACCGCAACTACATCTCTAACACCTCTGAACTCTCTTAACCCAGATGCCATACTCACTAAGCGGAAGGTTAAGTCAGGTCAACTTGTGGAGCCGTGTCATGACCCAAGAGGAAATTCTGGACATGGCTAATTGCAAGGTCAATCCCGAGGGTGACGTCATCAGCTGGTCTGGTCGATGGGTGACGCACAACTTGGAAAGAAAGGTAATCTATGTGGCTTATTAAGGTACACTATGTGTCTTGTTGAGCTACACCATGTGTCTCATTGATCTACACTATGTGGCTTATTGAGTTACATTAAGTGCATTATTGAATTACACGATGTGACTGATTGAGTTACACTATGTGCCTTATTGAGCTACACTATATGGCTTATTAAGTTACACTATGTGGCTTATTGAGCTACAATATGTGGCTTATTGAGTTGCACTATGTAGCTTATTAAGTTACACTACAGTATGTGGCTTATTGAGCTACACTATGTGGTTTATTAAGTTACACTATGTGGCTCATTGAGTTACCATATGGCTTAATGAGATATACTATGTGGTTTATTAAATTACACTGTTTGGCTTATTGAATTACACTATGTGCCTTATTGAGCTACACTATATGGCTTATTAAGTTACACTATGTGGCTTATTGAGCTACAATATGTGGCTTATTGAGTTACACTATGTAGCTTATTAAGTTACACTACAGTATGTGGCTTATTGAGCTACACTATGTGGTTTATTAAGTTACACTATGTGGCTCATTGAGTTACCATATGGCTTAATGAGATATACTATGTGGTTTATTAAATTACACTGTTTGGCTTATTGAGTTATACTATGTGCCTTATTGAGCTACACTATGTAGCTTATTAAGTTTCACTATGTGGCTATTGAGTTACAATATGTGGCTTATTGAGTTACACTATGTGGCTTATTAAGTTACACTATGAGGCTTATTGAGTTGCAGTATTTGGTTTATTAAGTTACACTATGTGGCTTATTGAAATATACTAAGTGGCTTATTCAGATGTACACTAACCTAACCTAAGCTTCCATATCCTACCCTACCCTATCGAAACCAAAAATACCCTACCGTACCCTACCCTATCCAAACCAAATATACCCTGCTCTGCCCTATCCAAACCAAGTATACCCTACCCTACCCTACCCTACCCTACCCTACCTATAACTGTACCCTAACGAAAACCAAATCTAACCTACCCAAATCAAATCTAACCTAATCTAACCTAACCTACCCAAAGCAAATACAGCCTAATCTAACCTAACCTACCTTATCTTAACCCATTTTACCCTAATATAACCTAACCTAACCAAACATAACCTAACACTAACAACACCGATCAAATATTATAACAACAACTGTAATACATCACAACAACAACAACGTCATATATCAACAATAAGATGACTCTGATTCCATTACAGGAAGTGGCACTAAAAGACCTTTGCAGATCAATATCCCGAGGCCGCTCGACCGTACCTTTACCAACGCTCAGATACCACCACGCTGTCCAACTGTGTAAAGGTCTCAAGGGTTTCATTACTACACCTACCAATCGTCAGGATCTGTTGGATGAGCTGGTGCCCTTTGAGAATATGGGAGGTGAGTGTTGCTAAATTACTTTGACGTAAGTTTATTTCACCTAATGATTAAGCACCCTAAAGAAGACAAAATCCTCAGGGCCGGATGAAATTTTCCCTAGCGTTTTGAAAGAGTGTAAGGAACAGATTAGCGGATTCCTCGTAAATTTATTTACAAAATCATTAGGCACGGGAGCTGTGCCAAAGCATTTGGCAGAGAACCGCATTCGAGGCTTCTGAGAAAATTTAAGGCTCATGGTATCGAGGGGAAAGTTTTAAATTGGGTCAGCGTAGATGGTTTTAAATCTGAGTGGGGCTGTGTAACTAGTGGGGTTCCCCAGAGGTTAGTACTGGGCCCACTCTTGTTCATAATCTACATAAACGATCTAGATACTGGGATCAGCAGTGACATAAGCAAGTTTGCGGATGACACCAAAATAGGGCGGCAGATTAAGTCAGTGCAGGATGCAAATGCACTACAGGAAGATTTAAATAAACAGCAGTAATGGTAAGAAAAATGGCAAATTAAATTCAACACCAGCGAGTGCAGCGTACTTAATATTGGAAGAACAAATATTGTCAACGTATACAGCCTTAACAACATCGAACTAGAGAAGTTGACTTGTGAAAGAGACCTAGGCGGACCTTCGGCCTAGAAAGCAGTGTGTTAATATTCGAAATAAGGCAAACAGAGTATTAGATTTTATATCTAGAAGTGTAAGTAATAAGAGTGCGGATGTCGTATTAAGAACACAAGAACATAAGAAAATAAGGAGTCTGCAATAGGCCGGTTGGCCTGTGCATGGCAACTCCTGTCGAGAGTTACTACTCTCTATCATCCATGAATCTATCTAGCCTCCTTTTATAACTTTCCAGCGTTCCAGCACTTACTACAAAGTTGCTAAGCTTTTTCCACTCGTCCATCACCTTATTTGTGAACCAGTTCCTTCCTATCTCCCTCCTAAACCTAAACATATCCAACTTAAATCCGTTGCTACGAGTCCTATCCTGCTCGGATATTATAAGAACTTTATCTATATCTCCTCTGTTGATTCCTTTCACCCACTTAAATACTTCTTTCATATCTCCCCGCACTCTTCGTCTTTCTAGGGTATGCAAGATTAGTTTCTTTAATCTATCTTGATATGGAAGGTTTCTAAGTCCCGGAATAAGCTTCGTCATTCTTAGCTGCACCGACTCCAGTGAATTGATATCCATTCTATAATAAGGGCACCAGAACTGAACAGCATAATCGAGGTGCGACCTGGCTAGTGCAAGATACAGTTGCAATAAGACCTCTGCACTCTTATTACTTACACTTCTAGATATAAAACCTAATACTCTGATTGCCTTATTTAGAACATTAACGCACTGTTTTCTAGGCCATAAGTCTGGGCTTACAAGTACCTCTAAGTCTCTTTCCGAACCCTGGGGTCGCGACCCCAAATGGGGTCGCCAAGCGTTTTTCTTGGAGTCGCGAAGCAGTTCTGCCACTTCATGGAAAATTCCCACAAATCTATAGGAGAAGTAGGCCTACGTGGAAGGTGTTGAATGAAATTTGATGGATTTCGATAAGTGGGATTTCGTGGGAAAAATTAACTAAGGTGC
Source organism: Homarus americanus (assembly GCF_018991925.1). Lineage (NCBI taxonomy): Eukaryota > Metazoa > Arthropoda > Malacostraca > Decapoda > Nephropidae > Homarus > Homarus americanus. The sequence goes on from NW_024727361.1 coordinate 25,276, forward strand.
CCGGGAATTTTCGTTCTTAGAAGTGAAAACACCGTCGCCAAGCCCTACGCCGTCCTACGGCCCTACTTGTATCATACAGGTTCATTCCCGAATCTGAGATGTTGCCAGCATATATTTATATGTTACTACTAAAAACAAGTATTTGCTGGATTCTCAGGTACATAAAATACTCATTGGTTGAATGATTTGGTGATATTGTTAAATACTGCTGATAAGGTGGCGAATTTTTACTTGCGTATTATTTCATAAATATAATGCAGTAACCGCCAACCCCCCCCCAACCCCAACCCTGAATCACACGTGTTTCTCCTCAGCCAGTCAACCACTCGAACTGTGGTCGAATGGGAAAGTAACTTGTTCATCTTCTGATGGTAAGTTAATGTATTTTTACCCGTATATTGAATTGGGAATGTGCTCTATAGGTACACTCAGTGTTTCCTTCTTTAAATGAATATGAAAAAGAAGTGTAGCGTTGTGGGGTTTCGTGATGTTGGTTCGCACTCAGGATGGGTTGGAGAAAGGAAACTCACAATGCACTCTCTGTATATATATTGTATTAGATGTACAATGCAGCTTGGTGCTGGGAAGTTGCAGCGTGGTTAGCAGCGTGGTTACAAGCGTGGAGTAGAGAGCTGGTTGGTGAGGAGCTTGCTCAGAGGAGGTGTTGCGTGCTGCGTGGCTGTAGGTAGAAGGACGTTCCGATCCGATGTGATGGAGAGAAGAGAGCCTATTGGCTCAGGAAGATAGAAGACGGTGTAGGAGGAAGGTAAAGGTTGGGAAGTGGGAAATAAAGAGGGAGATTGATAGCACGTGGGCTGTCCACCTTGCGAGGACGAGGTTAAATCTGCCATGTCAGCAGTTCATGTCCACTACAGCAAGGGAAGGGAAGCCAAGCTAATCTAAGCTAAGGTAGATTGTGGTGTTTGGGAGGGGGGGCCCTCCGTGTCCTTTAAGTATTCTTCGTTTTTATTTCGTGTATATTGGTTCTGGTTCTGTGGTGTCAAATGTTATGCTCTTTGGCCACCAGTTGTGTGTTCTGGTATTGTCTTCTTGCATTAGTTGTTGGAATATGGGGTCTTCGAGTTCTTGTAGTCTTTCCCATATTGCTAATGCTTGATTATGTGTTCTGATGTTGATTGTGGTTAGGTTATGTTCTGTGTGTAGCTTTCTGGAATTTTTTGTATATGGTGGTGTGAGTTTTGCTGCTCTTCTGAGGGCTATGTTTTGGATTGCTTGTATTTTGAGTTTATTTGATTTTGATATAGTTTTAAGTGGAATTGGGGGATATTCCAAGTGTGGTCTGACTAGTGCTTTGTAAAGGTGTAGTTGTATATTGGTGTTTAATTTTCGGAATCTTCTGAGTTTAGTTAATTGGACCCTGGCTTTTGCAATTCTTTCTGTGATGTGTGGTAGTATGCCGTTCCTTGTGATTTTGAGGCCGAGGATTTTCCCAATTTCTGCGTATGGAATGTTTTGATTGTTGACTATGATTGGGTATGGTCTAGTTTTAGCTATGTGAATTATCTTCAGTTTTTGTATGTTAGTTTTAATTTTCCATTTCCTTTCGTAATTGTTTATGGTTTCTATTTTTCGGCTAGTTCTGATTGCCATCATTTGTTTTGATTTCCCTGGGTATTGTATAATTTGTGTTACGTCGTCTGCGTATGCAATGTACTCTGAGTTTCTTGGTTTAGGCATGTCCGCTGTATATATGGTGTATAGTGTTGGTGATATGTTGCTGCCTTGGGGTACTCCACTGTAGAGGGTGAAGTTTTGACCTGTGTAGTTGTCGATGGTGAGTTTGCCTTGTCTGTTGTCAAGGAAATTGCAAAGGAGAGCCGTGAAGTTGGGTGGCATGTTGAGTTGAATGATCTTGTATTTGAGCCCTTCATGCCATACTTTGTCGAAGGCTTTGCTGACATCTCTGAGAACTAT
>NW_024727362.1:0-18844 GCF_018991925.1 Homarus americanus
CCTGCAGGCCATTGGAGGGGACAGCACCAACACGAACACAGGGTGGCAAGGGGGGTCATACAGTGGATAGAGCGGAAGATTGGGAGGAAGCTGGTCTGGATTGTTTGTGACCTCCACACCAACGAGTTGCCACTCAGACATCTGATCCAGAAGCTGGATGGCAAGACTCTTTCAAACAACAGATGGTCTGGTCCTCTTGGCAAGATGCTGGACTCTGCCACTGAGTTAGAAATAAATCCGAGCTTTGAAAAAAATCACAGTTGGCCCTCCACTCGTTGAGCTTGCACATACTGTCATTGACGACCTGAGTACTGACCAGTACTATGGTTACATAATTTGCAGTGCCATCAAAACTGGGGTCATGCCTGATAGACTTGCTTACCTGCAGATAGGTCCAGTCTCACATTCTAGGTGGCTCTGGCAGCTCTCAGGTTCTGCAGAATTTGGGTCGCTCATCATAAACTGAAAGGGAACCAGCTACAACCTGAGACTTATTGTCAATTCATCGTGAGTGTCTACTTGCCAAATTGGTTCAACACCAAGGTCAAGTCATCGTTCTCCGAAGAAGGTCCGAGGCATGTTCTCTTCAGCAGGCTCTGATCCCAGCTTGGAAGGTTGTTCAGATTAATGGAGCAGACTGTGAGAGATCTTCTAGTATGCTCCATCCCAGAAGCGGATTCTGCAGTAATGCTCTGCAGTAAGGATGAGGAGGAGAGAAGAGTGGCAGTCAAAAAGATCTTGGATATGAGACTTATGGGAGGATCTGGGCATGACGAATCAGTTGGTGACGATTCCTTCAGGGTCAGGAAGACTCCCGAAGTCAATCTAGGTGCCAAGACCCTCACTGATCTCATAGATCTGGATAACATCCAGGCTGGCAGTGAGCCCCTCTTATCTGCAGCCTCACCAATGTTCAAGTCAGAGCTTTCCTGGACAACCCCATGCATGTCCCTGCCTGGCCCTCGCACACCCAGAGTATAGAGCGTTGTGTACAGCAAGTGAGCCGGGCCAGCAGTCACGTCAACCCCCAGCCAGGAGAGGGAGAGGCTACATCCGGGCTCAGGTGGTCAGCAGGGGAGGTGATGTGAGTGGGAAACAGAACAAGAAAGACATATTCTCTCTATGGTGTGCAACAACACCAGGTGCTAATATAGTAAACCGGTTTGTATTTGATGATTTTGTTTTCTAAGGAATATTAAATTTAATAAATGTGTCAAGATCATTTGTTTCACTATTCTGGATCATTTTCATCCTAATAAATTAACCTGATACATTTACTTTACTTTAAATAAGCTATTTAGTGGTGTTGGTAAAAGGATGGGAATACTGAATTTTCATAAGATTTCAAGTTAAAATTTACCTAGCAAAAATGAAAACTTTTCTAATCTGAAGATATCACATGATTCTGCACATAGAACTACATCATTAATACCATGGGCCGATTTTTCAAACTCAAAAAAAAAAAATTCGCCTCCGTGTATTTTACCCTATTCATACAATATCTTTGTTGTCGTAGTAATAAAATTTCAACCATCTGAACCACGAAATTCACTTATTTTTTCCGGAATGAGGCAAGCCAAGTGAGCTCACTCTATCTTGAGTTAGCAAGGAAAATATCACAGTTTTTGGCCCAGTAATATAGTTTAGTATAAACGTTAATATTTATTTTCAACAAGATATAAGCTATGGTTTACGATCTACAATTTCTTGTTTGTGTCAGGCAGAAATATGCCGACATAAGTAAGCAGATTTAATTTTCTTTATTCTTTAACTGAAATATTTACTGTCACTAATAAAATAAAGAATAAGTACAGCTTACTATCAATACAATTAATTTGCTCTAAAATTCTGCAATACTAGCTTACATCACAGTTTTAATGATACACGCAACACTGCACTCTGGTTAAAAAAAATCAATTTACTTTTAATTTTTACAAATGATATTTTCATTCATCTAAGTATAACTACATTTTTTAGCTATATTCTAAACAATATGAGAAAAGCACACTGCACAGTAGACAGTTTGGGAGTGACAATTAACCAAACTTGATTGTCACAAAAAAGCCCATTGGATGCACAATTGATCAACTTGACGTAGTTTGGCTCATAAGAAGTTTCTATGCAATTTGAAGTGTGTGTACAATGCAAGGCAGGGGCCCCCACTGCACTGACATGAGAGATCAGTTTAACTTTGCCATCTGTATGATGGTATTCAATCGGCAACACTTACAGATTTCTATAAAAACATTGGTTAATTGAAAAAATTGTGGATCAGTCATATTCAATATTTTGTTAGGTTAAGTTAGGTTATGTTAAGTTAGGCTAAGTTAAAATTGGGTAAGGTTAAGTTTAAATTCGATTAGATTAAGTTAAAGTGAGGTTAGGTTAAGTTAAGTTAATTTATGTTAGTTTTTTTTTTTAGGTTAAAAATAGGTTAGATCCATATTTTGTGCCAGTTTTTCACTGGTAATGTGGGGCAATTTTCAAGGGGGCAGTTGTCCTAGAAACAAATTTTATTACAAAATTTCAATTAAGAAATAATAAATAAAATGATAATGTTCTGATTTTACAGCATGCAGACCTACAGACAACACCTTGATGACATCGAAGAAATAAGGACGTTTAGTCAAGTTGATGATATGAGGAAGCGACGATTTAATGTAAGACGAGATCCTTGTCAGTATTATAATGAAAAGGAATTTATTCAGCGCTACAGAGCATCTAAGGACAGCACCAGGGAGCTGCTTACAAAAATCAGACATCATCTCCCGCATATTCACAACGTCAAGACTTTGTGACAGTCTGCAGGCCGGTGATTATCGAGGCTTTCTCCTTGGTGATAGTGGATGTGCGTTGCGTCCATACTTACTCACTCCAATCCATAATCCAGCTAATGAAAGGCAGAGGAAATATAACAGATCTCATATTAAAACAAGAACTACAATTGAAAGGACATTTGGAGTGTGGAAGAGGAGATTTGCTGTCTTGCAACATGTAAGAGCAAAGCTGTCTACTACCAAAAATATCATAATTGCATTTGCAGTTCTCGATAATATTGCTTTGATTTCTGGACTTCCATTGGACATAGAAGGCATGCATTAAGAAGTAATACGGCTTTAGTAAGTTAGGTAACTACTATTTTCCATACATTACTTTAAGTGGTGAACGATTCATGTCATTAAATTTTAATAAAACAGTGGTTCTATATTATTTCTTTATTGAAGCCTTTTCATTCATTCTTAAATTATGTTGCCTTAAATTGTCTAATTTTTTTCTTCATTGAGGTCTTTAATAAGGAAGCTTACCTCAATATGTACGATAATTCACCCGTGAGGTAATATGAAGAAAACCAAAGGAAAGAAATATTGATTTATTTTTTCTAAATGTGCAAAAATTAAGAAAATAACAATTATTTTTTCTATACAGGACTCTGCATTTCATTAATATCACAGCTTATAGATATACATATAAAAAAATTCTTAACTGCCATACTTTGGACAATATTAGCAAAAAATAGAAATGCAGAGACTTATTTTCTCCAAATTAAATTATAAATGAATACATAAAAATTAATGAACTAAAAATCTCCTTTATCCATTACTTTGCATATTATAACTTGTATTATAAACCTACCCCCCCAAAACACAAAAACAAAAAAACTTTAGCACAGTAAAAAGAATTGCAATTTTTGAAAATCACAGCATACCTGTATATTATATATAAAAAAATCTTAGCTGCCATACTTAAACCAGCAATTGTAACCAATGAAACAATGGCAAAATAAAGAAATGTAGATTTATTTATTTTAAATAAAATTATTTTAAGGTGTAAGACATAAGAAAATAAATTTATAATCTAGATGCCACTTTACGATATATGCATATGACTGTATGTTATTACTCAACCATCATTCATAAGTTTTAGCCATGGCATCATATGCAGTTGATGCTTTCCTTAAACATGTATCTAACAATTCAAAAGATTTATTAATTTTTTCAAGCATCTTTTCAATCACTCTAATTACAGTTTCAGTTTATTTTTCTTTGAGTGTATGTGCTGATATTATGGCCTTCACTTTCAGTTCCTCCTCATGCTCTCTTTTCATTGTGTACAATTTATATTTGTGGAACTCCCCTTGTCTTTTCTCACAATGAGTGGTGAGGCAGGAACAGAGGGTGAAATTAAAAGTCGAAAAACAGAAGTAGATTGTGCAGAAGACTCAGTTGATGGCCCTGGTGTTGGAACATGCAAAACAAGAGGATCATGGAAATGAGGAAGTGAGTTTTAGTGTTTGGTGAAACCTCTCTACCACCCCCTGTGACTGAGGGTGATAAGCCGAGGACCTCGACTGCCGGACTCCCAGGGTTTGCATTACCTGATTAAACAACCGGGAAGTAAAATTGGAACCCTGATCTGACTGCACCAGTGTAGGAAGGCCTACTTGAGTGAAGAAGTGGGTTAAGGCTTTGATAACATTCTTCGCTGTGATGCGGCGCAAGGGAATGGCTTCAGGATAACGGGTTGCACAATCAATAATGGTTAGCAAGAACTGATGACCCTTAGGTAAGGGACCGACACAATCTATGACCACCTTACTAAAGGAATCTTCAATGACTGGGATAGGCTGCAGAGGGAATGGTTTGACACTGGGGTTCGGTTTCCCCGCTACCTGCCAATCATGGCAAGTGCGACAGTAAGAGCTGACGTCTTTCTTCATCCTAGGCCAAAAGAACTGGGATAAAATTTTTGCATAGGTCTTTCTAACTCCTAAATGACCACCCACCCCATTATGAGCTATACTAAGTACGTCCTGCCGCAAAGGTTTGGGAATAACAACTTGATGATGAACTAACCAAGGGCGATTGGCAGGAGAATTGGAGGGACGGAACTTCCGCATTAATACCCCAGACCTAGTGTAGTAGCAATTTGATTCTTGCTCAGCTTCTGACTCAGTAACTGACCTATTGAGAAAACCTACTAGCTCAGGATCCCCTGCTTGTAGCTCAATAAATTTACTCCTAGTGATGGGAGAGGAACCAAAACTAGTGATATCTGGGTTCCTATCTCCATCAGAACTAATCTGGAGGTTATCTGGTTGTGGGGAGTCCTCAAAAAATTCACTGAGACCAAGATCAGTATGGTCCAGTTGGATAAGATTATCCTCGGGCTTCTCACAGTCCTGGAGGGAAACTCCATCAACTTCACTAGTCTCTTCTACCTCTGTACTTCGGCTCATGCTACGGGTCACAGCACACGCAGGGAACAACCCTGGAAAGTCACCTAAAAACAATTTTATTAATATGAAATCAAAGGGGAAAAGATATAGTATTAATCATATAACTACCAGGCTCAACTCCTGGGCTTATTGCAGACTCAGTTCCTACATTCTTACTCTTACTCACAACATTACTGGTGTTACATTACATGGCACTCATTGTAGATTATTATACTCAACATACGTTAATACTGACACTAGCATACACAGGGGTCCACTACCCAACATGGGATAATTATTTCCAACTAGTTATCCCTAACATACATGTTACAACACTCTCTGTGGACATATACTTCCAAGGAGTAACCCAGGGCAGAACACTAGGGCTCACGACCATTGTTATTGTGGGGTAGCCAGACACATGGCGAGTCTGGGGTCTGGCCCAACGAAGCCGTGGGGCACATTAATCAGGCCGCATCGGTGCCATCGTTTCATATATGATCCCTGCTGGTTATCTGCTACATCCGGGGCCGTTGTTGAATGGTTGCAAAAATCACAATGGGATCTGGAGAAACATTGAAGCGGCGTCAGGGAAAGACTGGGAAGCATGACAACACAAACAACTCTCTTGTCTAGACGACAGATGTATTTACGTTATATTACTTCTACACTGGGTGAATGACAATTCAACTGTTAAATCATGAACACTGGTGAACACTGATATTCACTACAATTGACTGAATTAAGTGAATGGCTACACAAAAACATACCTGGAGAAACATGGAAGCAGCATCAGGGAAGGCTTTCCTAGAACTAGAAAAATGCTAGTGACTGGGGGGAAGGAGGTTCAGAGGAAGAATAAAGGGAGGATGGAAGTGAATTTTAGAAGGAGAGAACAGGTGCAGTGGCTAAACACCGCTTGCGTGAGGGGGTAGGCAAAATGCCCTGAGGGTGCAACAATCACAATCAGGACGAGGCAGAGGGAGGGCGGGAGCAGGTCCGGGCAAGCAAAGGGCCAACGCAGGTGTTCTGGTTGTCGTCTTAGCTTAGGCAGTGTTGGCAAAGCGGAGGAAGAACCGCCCCGCCACGGCGGCGGTGCAAGCCGAGAAGCGCAGGTGGACGGACGCACAGGCCACACACGAACAAATTAACAGAGAAGGTGAAAACATGGAAATTTTGCTAGTCGTAGGGTTGTTTGGAGAAAGAAGAAGGTAAAGTCTTTGAGCTATGTCAAAGAGGAACAGAGCGAGTTGGAGGAAGGGTTTTGAATCTTTGAGCTTGAAATGTCAAAGTATTCATAGTAAGGAAGGATGAGCGTATCGTAGGAGAGTTTTTAGTAATAGCAGCAGACAGATTTGAGCTTTTTTGTCAAATTATGAACGGAGACGAGAATGAGATATAGGCTGAATGGTTTCAGTCTTGAGTTAGGTCGATTTTATTGAGAATTGGATGTCACAGACGTTGGGTATGTTTTGATTTGTTTCTGAGAGTTGTGGGTCTTTCAGCTATGTCAGAGAGAAATGGAGAGAGTTGGAGGAAGAGTTTTGAATCTTTGAGCTTGAAATGTCAAAGTATTCGTAGTAAGGAAGGATGAGTGTATCGTAGGAGAGTTATTTAGTAATAGCAGGGGACAGATTTGAGCTTTGTCAAATTGTGAACGGAGATGAGTGAGATATAGGTTGTTTGGTTTCAGTCTTGAGTTAGGTCGATAATGTTGACAGTGGCTGGTATAGAGGTTGGGTATGTTTGATTTGGTTTTGGAGAGTTGTGGTGTTATGAGAGGCTTTGTCTGGCGGGGGTGTTGTGTTTGGAGATTGGTTGTGGGAGGGGGGGGAGTTTGTGTTTGGGGATTGGCGGGGGTGGAGGTTGTATGTTGATTTGAGGTGAATTAGAATTGCTTAGGGGGGGTTGTTGTGTGAGTGTGTATGCGTTTGCGTGGAAATGTAGTAAGGGGAGAGGGGGAGGGTTAGGATAATTGTTATAAGGTCAGGTATGGTTCGGTTGTCGGGAGGAGGGGAGAGGAGAGGAGAGGAGAGAGGCTTTGGAGGTTGTTGGGTTAATTTATGGTATGGAAGGATTCCTTAGGTGTGATATGATTTGTGTTGCTAATGAATAGTTGTATTGAGTCATAGGTTTTTTTTTTTTTTAGGAGGGTCGAAGGGGCTTGTTAGAAAGGTGGGTATATTAAGTTTTTCTTTGGGGGATTGAGGGTGTTGATTAGTGATTTGGATAGTGAGTTAGCTTTTTTTTTTTTTTAGGAGGATTGTGAGTAAGATTGGGTGGGTTAATTTTTTGTTTTGGGAGGATTGAAGGTGTTGATTAGTGATTGGATGGAGAGTTAGCATTTTTTTTTTTTTTTAGGAGGGATTGTGAGTAAGGTTGGGTGGGTTAAGTTTTTCTTTTGGGAGGATTGTAGGTTTTGTTGGTGGTTGGCAGAGTTGGGTTAATTATTGCATTCTTTCTTTCCTTTGGCTAGTAAAGGACTTCTGCAATTGCGTGGTAGGCTCTTGCAGGTATTGTGAGTTGGTTAATTATTGCTTTCTTTCTTTCCTTTGGCTAGTAAAGGACTTCTGCAATTGCGTGGTAGGCTCTTGCAGGTATTGTGAGTTCCTGGTCCCATTCTTGAGGGAGAGGGTTTGTGTACAGGTACATTGCCCCCCTCCCCGACCTTATTGGCTAAGGGAGGCGTTCATGTCATCTGTATGTTGGTACCATTCTTTGTTAGGTACACCTCTCCGACCTTATTGGCTAAGGGAGGTGCCCATAAAACAGTGTTGGTAACATTCTTGAGGGAAAGGGCTTGCGTGCAGGTACTGTGCACCTCTCCCCGACCTTATTGGCTAAGGGAGACGTACACGTCATCTGAGTTAGTATGGGATGGGTAAGTTAGGTATTTGTTTTGGGAGGAGTGATAGGGTGTGGTTAGTTAATGGTAGAATGGTTATTTCTTATTTTGTGTGGGATTGCTAGTAACGGCTGGGTATGTTAGGTTTTTATTTTTGGGGGGATTGTTAGGGTCTTTTCTTTCTTTTTTAGGGGGGGAAGAGTTAGTGCAGGTTGAGTGGGTTAGATTTTTTTTTTTTGTCGGAGTGGTCTTGAGTTTGAGTTGGGGGCGTGGGGTTTGGAGTGAGGGGGGGGGAGGAGGGAAGTTGGGTAAGTCAGGTAAGGTTAGATTAGGTTGATTGGGTTAGGTTGGGTGGGAATCATTGGGTGTGGGGTTGAGGAGAGGTTAGGTTAAGGTTAAGTTAGGTTAGGTTAGGTTGATTGGGTTAGGTTAGGTGGGAATCGTTGGGTGTGGGCTGAGGAGAGGTTAGGTTATATTAGGTTAGGTTGATTTGGTTAGGTTGGGTGGGAATCGTTGGGTGAGGGTTAAGGAGAGGTTAGGTTTAATTTGGGGGGAAATTGTTGGGTGTGGTTATAGGGAAGTTATTAATATAAGGGAGGTGGGAGGGGAGTGTTTGGTCTGTTTAGTATGGAGGGATTTCTGTCTCTGAATCTGCGTGGGAGTATGATGTTGTCGAAATAATCCTGCCATTGAGGGTAAGTAGTGAGGAGTGATTCTATTTGTTTGTCACCTAGTTGTCTCCAGTAGATGTTAAGTGGGGGGAGGGAGCTGAGTTCATGTAGATGACTATTTCGGGTGAAGGATGACCAGTGTGTGTTATGGATGAATCTTAGTGCTTTGTTTTGTATGACTTGAAGTTTCTTGACGATTGATGGTGGTGCTAGCTGGAGTGTGTTAGGTGCATAAGTCAATAGTGGGCGTATGAGGGCTTTGAATAGGTGTGTTTTGGTTTTGATTGATGCGGTTCTGAATCTGTATATATTCCCGAGTGTTTTGTTTGCGATCAAAGCCTTCATATTGGTGTGTAGTGTCATGGTGAGGGTGTCGTTGAATGTGACTCCTAGGATTGTGTTTGTTCGTTTGATAGTTATAGGTGAAGGGTAGGCGATGTAGGGGTTTAGGTAAATGTGACGTGGTTGTCGTCTTTTGGTGCCGAAGTAGGTGATTTGTGCTTTGTTCGGGTTGGTTTGTATTCGCCATCGGAGTTCCCATTGTGTAACTTGTTCGAGTTCCCTGTGTGCTTTGTCTGTTAGGTGATCAAGAGTTCTGTGTCTGACTAGTTGGGTTACATCGTCGGCGTACTGTATTGTCAGAGAGTCGATGTGTAAGGGGTCGGGTAAGTCGTTTGTGTAAAGAATGTATAGTGTTGGGGACAGGACTGATCCTTGTGGGACTCCTGCATGCAGTGTGAAGTGGTCAGAGTAGGTAGGTGTGACTTTTATCCTCATTTTTCTGTCTGTTAGGAAGTTACATAGTAATTGTTGTGATTTTTGAGGGAGGTTAAAATTGGTGCATATCTTGTACTTTAATCCATCGTGCCAAACTGTGTCGAAGGCTTTTTGTACGTCTTTTGTAATGAGTGCTATCTTGTATGCATCTTTGTTCATGTGGAGGTAGTTTGTGATTATATTGAGTGCGTCTTGAGTTGAGTGGTGTGCTCTGAAGCCGAACTGCTTGTAGGACAGTAGTTGTTCATCTTCAAGGTGGTATCTGAGGCGGGTGTTGTATAGTCTTTCAAAAGTTTTGCCTAAGACTTCTAGGATGCTGATCGGTCTGTAGTTTTGAGGATCTGTTGGGTTTTTGTTTGGTTTAGGTATCATGACGGCTGTGGCTGTCTTAAAGAGCTTTGGGAAGTATCCTGTAGCCAGTTGGGTGTTGTAGAGGTATGTAATGGCTGTGACTGTTTCTGGGGGCAGGTGCTTCAGGATTGCTTGACCAATATTGCTGTCACCTGGTGTTTTCTTTTTGGTTTTGTCCAGTGCTTGTTTGACTTCTGTTGGGGTGAAAGGAGCAGTGAGGGTGTGGTCCTGTGTGAGAGTGGAGGTATCTATTGTGTTGTCAGGAGTTGTTCTGTCGTGAAGTGTTTGCATGTGTGTGGTGATGTTGTTTATGTGGTTTAAGATGTACCTTTGTTGTGTGGGGGGGTGTGGGTGGAAAATGTGTTCCCAGTGTTGTTTTAGTGTTTGTGCTACGTCGGCTGGCTCATTGATTTTCCTACCATTTACTAGCAGGTGATCAAAGGGGGGTTTTGCAGTTCCTTTCAGCTTGGCGATCCTTTGCCAAAATTCTCGGGGGTTATGTGTTCTGTGTTCCTGGGCAGCCTCTACGAGTTTTGCCCAGTGAACCTCATGGTCTTGACGGAGGCTGTGGATGATGTGTGTTCTTAGTGTGGAGATGTCTGTGTAAACTGGTGCTAGGTTAAGTTTGTTTAGTTCGAATCGTGTCCTGTAGCAGTGAAGTAGGCGTTGAGTTCTTATGGAGGGTGTGAAGGAGTATTTTCTCTTGAACCGGTGTTTAGGAATGTGGGTATCTGCTATGGCGGTGATAGTGTTGAAAAGGTGTGTCCAGGTTTCCTCAATCTTCCTAGTGGGTTGGTGTTCGAGGTTGAGTGTGTATTGTTGTTCAGAGAGTGTGGTTTTGAAGGCATCCCAATCTGCGTGTTGATACTGGTATTGAGGTGTGGTTGTTGGGAGGAGGATGGGATTGTTGGAGAGGTGAAGAGTGATGGGAATGTGGTCTGAGCCTGATAGGGGGCCGGGAGTGATGTAGTGTTGGAATTGGAGGGCAGGGGTGTTGGTGATGACGATGTCTGGAGTGCCTTTGCCGTGAGCAGCGTAGAATGTGGGGAAGAAAGGGCCAATGTGGTGAAGGTTTTTGTGAGTGACCAAAGCGTGTAGTTGTTGGCCATGGGGGTCGATGCGGTTGTGTTGGAATGCGGTGTGGTGTGCATTGAGGTCGGCCATTAGTATTACAGGTAGGTGTGAGTTGTTAAAGATGGAGTTTAGGTCTGTGAAGGGGATAAGCGAGTTAGGTCTTGAGTATGTTGTGCAGATGATTATCTGTCCGTGTTGAGTGTCGATCTTGACGGCCATGAAGTGTTTGAAGGCGAAGTTGGTGATGAATTCGTGTTTCATGGAGGATCTGATGAGGATAGCAACGCCCTCGAATAGTTCGTGGGGTGATTGTCTGCTTGTGTAGCCGAAGTGCCTGATTTTGGTGAATGTGCATGTTGAGTTGAGGAGGAGGATGTCTGGGTTGTGTTCTTGTATGAGGAGAGAGATGGCGTGTCTGCTTGAGTGATATGCTCTACAGTTGTATTGCATAATGGTGATCATGTTGTATAATTTGTTCTTGGTTACTTAAATGAGATTGAAATTCCGGGGTGCAGGGATGAGGTCTAACTTGTCGAGTGACTGTGAGCGAGGTCTGAGTGTGGTGTATGCAGGTGAGGGATGGGCGGTTACGTGACTGTGTGTGTAGGGGAGTCGGAAGGATGAGTGGAGTGTGCTAGGTTCGTGTCGGGGTTGTTTCCTGTTTCCTTTGGGGTAGTGCCGAATAGATTTACTTTGATTATAGATTTAGTTGGATGTGTGTATTTAATAATTCTTTTGCTGTCATGTGTGTAGGAAGAAAGGGGGGAGATGTTCTTCCTCTTAGGTCTAGTGGTCTTGACCACTAGTTCTGTGGGGGGATGGGCTGCCATTTTATTCTTGGGAGTCTGAGGTGTTAGGGGAAGATTGGGTTTGGTTCGGATTTTTGTGGTCCGGGAGTTCATCGAAGTCGTGTGGGAAAAGTCAGGTGTAGGCAAGGTCAAGGTGGAGGGGCCGGGAGGTTTTGGACTGATTACTCCGGGGCGTGAGGGAGTAGTAGATTGGTGAGATAAGTCAGGTGTGGGCATGGCAGAAGTGGAGGGGCGGAGGGAGATTGCAGTGGTTTCTCTGGGGGGGAGGGGGTAGCATGTTGGTCCGGTCGGAGATGGGGGCAGTGGGGAAGATGAGGTCGGGACCGGTTCTGAAGGAATCAGGAATGTGTATGGTAGGGAGGCCGTTCGCCTTCAAACCATCAATTGCCAGTTTCAGAAAAAGAGACCTGTTTCCGTTGCTTAGGGTATGTGCCAGAAGTATGATAGTGGTGATTTTTGCGTCAATGTCGGGGGAGGGTGGGGGGGCGGTCAGGTTGTTGGTCCAGCAAGTGCGGGTGGGGAGGGTCGTGGCAGTAGGGAGTGAGTGGTGGGGAGGTGGAGGTGGTGCTGTGGGAGGTGCTGTAGGAGGTGAGGGTCGGCGGGGAGGGAGTGGTGTTGTGCTATTGTCGAGTCTGATTTTGCACTTGTTGCTGATGGCAGCGTGAGGGCCTCTACAGTTGCAGCATTTTGTTACCGTGGCAGTGCAGTTTCGGTAGGAGTGGCCTTGATTGGCACACTTTGAGCAAGTTATTGTGTTACTGCAACGGTTGGTGCTGTGCCCGAATTGGTAGCAATTGAAACATTGGTGCACTTGTATGAAGTGTTGGAATTCAATGTCTCTTGAGGGGATGATATTGTTGCCGATTTTTATTCCGTAAGATTTTAATTTGATGGCGTCAGTTTGTGTAGCTGTAGTGATTTTTAACATGGGGAGAGTTCCCATCCGGGCTGCATATGTCATTTGGGAGGTGTTGTGTGAGTTGAGCTCATTCAAAAGGTTTGGGTTGTCAAGAATAGGTGGGATCACCCTCCTGCATATGAGGGTGCATTTTGCACGGTACTCAGGGGAACTGAGGACCGTTAAGCCATTGTCCCTCAGTCTGTTGTTCATTGCTGGGGAGTGGAATTGGTCGGCATCTTCATCAGTTGGTACAAAGATTTTGATGATATCGTCGTTTGTGAAGGAACGGATCTGAAATATCAAGGTCAGCTGGAAAATGAGTGAGGCGAGGTCTGTGCACGGTTGGATGGTACGGTCCACTTTAATTTTAATTGAAGGCATGTTTACTGATTTCAAATTTGGAGATTTATGGAGATCTCCCCTAACAGTCCCTGATTTCCTGCGCCCCTCACGTAGGGGAGGCCCTGCACTATCACAGAGGTCCCCAGGCGAATCGGCAGGCTGTGCTGACCCTCCACCCTTCACACAAACACGCACTAGCGAGGTGTGGGGACAGAGGGCGTTTCCAGACGAATACTCCCCTGTACGTCAGCTGACAGGGGAATAGGTCCTTTCACGGCACGGAAGAGAAGGATTAGAGTAGAAGAAAAGGGTCTGAAAACTCACTGCCGACTCTCTCTTCACACCAAGCCCCTCAGCAGCATTCGGGGTTCCTAAGGGAGGTCCGATACTGTAGGAGAGGCTCAATGTGTTGATCGAATCAACAGAATTGTCAGTTGGAGAATTGAAGTCAGGTGCTTTGGTTTTCCAAGGTACGTGGGAAGGTGGGATAGGTCCAATGACTAGCCAATCAGCTGAGTCTGTTCCTTCTCCGACTTCCACTTCGCTCTGTGGCTGACTGCTACTGCTCCTGACTGCGACTGCTCCCGACTGCGACTGGCGACTCACGACTGCTGCATACAGCCAGCGACGTCGACAGACTAGGTCTAAGGTGCGGACGTGGGGGTACGATCGCCGACCTAATCTTGACCTGCCACCTTCCGGCCAGGATCAGCGCACCAGCCGTCTCGCGCGTACTCCACCGGTTATGGAGTGCGTACGCCCTCCTAACCACGACCCTCGCCTGAACCGCCAACCCGACGACCCGAACCACGACAGGCTCCGCACAGAGAAAGTGGACCAGCTGCGGGCCTTCCACGAAGCCCTGAAAAGCAAGAACAACGTCATCCACACCACTGCCACCGCCCCCAACTCCACCACCACTGTTACCGCCACTGAGGACGACAACTGGATGAAGGTTGAAAACAAAAAACGCCGACGTGCTTTTTCGGGAAACGAATTCCGTCAAGCAGCCCAAAAGGCACCCATCACCACCACCAGCTCATCCCCAACGACACTGCCAAAATTCCGGATCTTGGAAACGGACACGAAAACGACATATTCCGCCATCACAGAGATGGAGAAACTAAATCCACTGGCCAAGTTCTCAGTGCGGTCCAACCTAAAGGGGGAGATGATTATTCACCCCAAAGACAAGGACTCCGCCACCACCCTCGACACTTACCTGAAAAACACCACCACCGTTGCATCAACCAATCTGGACCCCGCCCAGAAACTGATGAAGTCGGTAGTCCGCCGGCACCAAAAGGAGCTACCCCTCGAACCCCTGGAGAACCACCCGAAGATCCTAAAAGACGAGAGATGCTCTCCCCAGACCGACAAGACGGCCACTACAAAACAAGTGCTCATAACACACTACGGTCCACCGCCCAGCACCATAGACCTCAAAACCTGGGGGATCTACGAAGTGAGGCCCTTCGTCCCGGAGCCCCTGCGGTGCTTCAGATGCCAGAAATACGGGCACCATCAGACTAGGTGCACCTACAAGGAAATCTGCGCCGTCTGCGCGCAGAAGCACGGCATACACTCCTGCCTCACCAAGTTGAAGAATGGGGAAAAAATTACCCCCAAGTGTGCCAACTGCGGGGGCAAACATCACCCCCGGAACCATGGATGCTCCGAGAGGACAAAGAGGGTCCAGGCAAACCGACCAGCAGCAAGACCAGCCCCCACCGCCTACACATCAGCCCCACCAAGTACCTTCGTGTGGGGAACCCAAAGGCAAAAACAACAAAGCCAACCTCCTCAGCCGGTCAACACCCAAAGTGCAGCCCAGTTTCCTGGCCTCACTACGGCCACACCTCAGCCACCCAAGCAGCAGACAACGACAACAACGAAGAAGACAAAACAAGCACACTTCAAGGCACCAGAAGGAATGGTACACGTATCAGACCTAGCCAAGGTACTGACATCCTTAGCGGAGGGCCTAGCCGGACTACTGGGCCACAAGATCCAGCCCACACAGCTCCAAATACTCATGGGGAGCGTCCTCGGGCAAGTCGCCACAGCTCCAGCCACCTCAGTGGAGGACGCCATGCCGGCCCCCACTCGAGTGACAGCCGAGGTACACTCTACAGTCTACACCGAAAAAGGCCACCACGGAACCAAAGATACCGACAGCTCCCAGAAAGAAATTGGACGTTTCAGCTCCCCTGAACTGAACCACGGCCCAGAAGGCAAAAACCACCACAGAACAAAAAAATATGAACCTGATCCAGTTGGAAGCAGGCCTGAACATATCCATCGAGGACCACCAGAAGTCCCCGATGAAACAGTGGTGGAAAACATCAGCACCCTGAACATCCTTTCATGGAATGCTCAGGGTATCAAAAACAAGAAACACCTGCAAGAAGCAGCAGCCAAGGACAAGCTTGACATTATACTGCTACAAGAAACACTTCTACAAGAACACCACTGTTTCAAATTCAGTGGCTACAAGACATACAGGAGGCATTTCACGCAGGCGTCGACAAGAGGATGTATGATCGTGGTCAAGTTAAGCATACCCTCCTCCGAGGTCATGCAGCATTTGCCATGTGGGAAAAACATTGAGACACAGGCCGTCAAAGTAACCCTCCAAGAACGTGAAATAACTGTCCACAACATCTACAAGAACCCAAGGGGCTCACTAGAGGTGACTCAATTAGTCGCTTCAGCCGCTGACCACGCCACACTCATAGGAGGGGATTTCAATGCACATCATCCCTTCCTAAGCTCGTTAAGCCCCACCAATGAAGACGGCCTACACCTATACACTACCTTTCAAGACACACCCGAGATCGGCCTCCTCAACACCGGAGAGCCCACCCACATTAGGGGAGGAAGGCTAGATCTAACCTTCGTCTCCAGTACACTACAGTCTTCGGCCTCCTGGCAGCTACACCCCACTCTGACCAGCGACCACTTTGCCACCCTAACAACACTGAAGGTGAACAAACTCCCCACTCCACCCCTGCCGAGATGGAGATAAAATAACCAAAAGGCGGACTGGGAACTCTATAAGAAACACCTGGCTAAATGGCGCGCCAAATCACAGCCGGCCGGTGCAGGACCCGTGGATGAGACAACCCTCCACCGACAAATGGTCGAGGCGTTTCACCAAGCGGCAAAAGATGCTATTCCAAAAACAAAACCTACATCAAGACAGAACAAGGATTACTGGTACTACTGTCCCAGGGTGAAAGAACTCAACCACAGAGTGAACATGGCCCGAAGAAACTACAGGAGACATCCCACGGAAACAAACAGACATCTCCTGCAAGTCATAGTCAAGGATACCAGAGAAGAGAAGGAAGAAATAAAAAGAGTAAGCTGGCTCAAGTGGTGCTCCGAACTGAACAAGCACACCTCCCTCGGCAAAATGTCGGCCCAGATCCGAAGGGCATCTGGGAAGGCAACACCATCACCACCAACCCAGAAGAGGAAGACGAGAGACTTGCAAAACTGTTCTCCGACCGAGCAGCAACGAAAAACCTCCCGAGACAGGCGGAGGAGACACAACGGCGTCTGCGACAGGCCAGACTCCAGATGATCGAAGAGGCCTGCAACAGTGAAAATGATACCGACAGACCTTTCAACCAGCAAGAACTCCAGAAGTCGCTAAAACGAAGCAAGGACACAGCACCAGGGGCCGACAGGATAACCTACTCCATGCTTTCCCATGCCGGTAAAGCCGGACACAAGGCTTTGCTACAAGTCATCAATGCTTCGTGAACAGCACAGAGACTTCTACCGGAATAGAAGAAGGCAGATATACAGCCCATTCCGAAGCCCAGAGAACCAGACAAACTAAGACCCATCTCCCTTCTCAGCTGCATAGCGAAGACGGGAGAAAGAATGGCTCTCAACAGACTCAAGTGGAAAGTGGGCAGCCCACAGCCTCACATTTTTTATTACACCTAGAACACCGGCACAGGCAACAACATCGCCGAGATACTCAGCACAGTGGACAATAAACCAGCTTTGGTGGTCTTCCTCGACCTGGAGAAGGCCTATGAACTAGCAAATCCACTGGCCATTATAACGACGCTCGCTGGAAAAGGCGTCAATGGAAGGTTGCTGGGGTGGATCCAGAACTACCTCACACAGAGAGAAGCAAGAGTACGCTTTTAGGGGGAAACGTCAAGCTACAGGGTCCATGAAAACGGAACCCCACAAGGAGGCATCCTCAGTCCAATGCTGTTCAATGTCCTGATGGAAAATCAGACTTCCTTTCAGACAAACAGCCAAGCTCCTCTCCTAAGCAGACGACTTACAGCTCATAGTAAGAGGAGCAAACAAACTTGCCAATACGCAAAATGCACTCCAACTTATAGAAGAGGAGTGTAACAGACTTGAACTCAAGATAAATCCAGCCAAGTCGAAAACGATGGCTATCTGCACAGACACACCAGACATGATGCTCTCCATACAAAACACGCCGGTAGTCTGGACCAACACCCACCAGTGTCTTGGAATCTGGTTCGACCAGAAACTCACTTTCAAACCGCAACTCGAGTATCTCAGGCACAGGACGAAGAGCAGACACAACATAATGAGGTCACTCACCAGCACAACCGCAGGAGAGAACATACACGTTCTCAAAGCCTACTACACGGCCGCCATCAGAATGCTGATAGATTACAGTGCTTCAGCACTCATTGGACTGAGAGAAGACCAGATAGCTAAGCTAGAAGTTATCCAAAATAATGCTTTCAGGACCATTCTCGGAGCACCCATGTGGACCAGAATTTGCAATTTGCAAATGGAAACTGAACTACCACCCCTGGCAGTACAAGTCAAGCAGGTGACAGCCGGTCTCCTCGCCAAAATCTGTAGATCAGATAAGCCCAGACCTGCCAAAACGCAAATCAGTGCCTCCCTCCACCTCGAACACAGAGTGCGAGGGGCCACCTGGTCGCATAAGGAAAGTGAGGTCATCGGGCACCTGCAAGCAGAAACACTCGTCAAGAACAGCCAAGACATACAAGACAAAGACTATGTAGTTCCTCCACCATGGAGCCCTCCACCAGCCACATTCAAAATTACCGAACTAGGTGATAGCAAAGCCAACCTCCAGAAGGAGGACCTCAAAAGACTAACTCTAGAAGCCATAGCCACCGAGACACCGGCTGATGCAGCATCATACTTCACAAACGGCTCGGTGGACTCAAAACATAGTAGATCCAGAGCGCCCTTCAACACAGAAGGTCAGACCCTCCTATGGAGACTTTATACTGTAATGGCTGCTCCACCCTACAAACAGAGTTGATAGCAGTCTCAAAGGCCCTACAACTGTTATATATATATGTATGTTTATATGCTGCCTTTATTGAATATATATATTATACGGTATATTATGTTACTTCTTACCAAAGTCAGAAAGTGTTTAGGCTAGTGTAAACACGAAATGTGTTAGGCACGTTGTAACCCAAGAACAGAGAATAAACGCCCAGCCAGACCGACCATGTGCTTGTCATTCTCCCATTAAATAACGCAAGATACTACACTGGCGACGAGGATGGGATTCACAAAGTGTTGGTGAAGTCCTTGAAGAGAGGATAGTGACCACTGAAGGGAAGGCTACTCTGAACCTGGAGAATTTAAGTGAAGAGAGCAACTATGGCTGGCATCAGTGTATACATCGGACGATTGGGGGAGTATGATGCAGACAAGGAAGATTTCACATCATATTGTGAGAGAATGGACTTCTTCCTTCTGGCAAATGAATTAATGGACGACGGTGGTGAGGCTCGGAAGAAGAAAGTCCTTCAAGAGAAAAGGAAAGCAATCTTTTGACAGAGGTAGGAGCTAATGTTTATT
>NW_024727363.1:0-19214 GCF_018991925.1 Homarus americanus
TAGAGAATTTTTAGAAGCTTATATTTATTTTACTCCTTAAATGGTGCTAAATATATGTATCTAGTTAAGGTAGAATCATAGTGTAATTTGGATGATACTCTTTTTAATGTTGTTTTTGCAAATTAGCATGCAAACCTGGTGGAGACATTGTTCACTGCTGTCAGTAAATTAAACTTAGTAGAATATGAGGTGTGTTAATTTTTTTTCTCGTTATTCCATTAATTCTGTTTTGAGGATGTGTTATTATTATTTTTATTTTTTATTTTTACTTTTTATTTTTATTTTTATTTTTATTTTTTATTATTATTACTATTATTATTACAGTATTTAGGTCTTACTTCAATAATGGGAATATTTTTTCCCTAGATGTAATTTTACATTTTGAGTTGTCATACTTCCTTAATGCTATACTGTACAGTATTATGAATGCTTTATTTTAGCCAGATAATGCTTTATGGCACTTGTGAACCCTCCCTACCCTACAACACCAGCAAGTGTCTATTGTTTAACTATTCATTGATAAACTATTATCATTGATGTGATTTTCGGTTATTTAACTTTTTATTTGTTTTGCTTCTTTGTTTGTCATCCTGCATGTCAATCTAATTTGGATTGCTATGGTGTTTTTTCTTCAACTTGCCTGACTGCTGTTGGTGGCACTGGTGATATTGCTGTTTATGGCTGGGTCTTTGCTGTTGTGGTGGTTCTTCAGCTTACCTCCTGGCATGGTACTTCCCGGCAGCTCTCGGGCACCACCCAAGAGGATGCAGCCTCCCGCCATCCCCATCAGTCAGCCAATAAAGTCACCCAAGTTTGGTGTTGTACAGAGTCCCTCTACCTCACATGATCTCCTCGTCTGGTTTGAAATCTGTGAACTAGGTAAGATTTACCTTTTTTTTCTTTCTTTTTTTTTGCATTTTGTCATTTCGTTACCCTTTCTTTGAATTGATTCTTTTCACACAACAACTGAAAAATCTTATTTTGGCTCAGAGAAAATAAAATACCTGTAGTATAACTCTAGTATTATATGATAGGAATTCCCTTCAGTGCCAGAGTGAATTATATAAGATATCTCAGTCCAGGTGGGTAGCCCAATCAATCTTCTCCATGCATCCTTATGCTTGAACAGTTCCAAACAATTCTCTGTGCCAGCACATACAGGTACTGTAAGCTGCTGACTCTGATTTTCCACCTACTTTTTAATCCTTACATTGTATATCTTCTCTTGCTGATTTACACTTGCATTCATTCTTTCCTGATCTTTTGTTCTCATTTTGCCAAACCAACTCCATACTTCTTTTTTCTTTTCTTCAATCACTTATTTGTCTCATGCATAATTATTCTAATCTTAAATTCCTTCTCACTGTCCATTCTTCTTACTCCTTCTCTACAGCTTGCATTCAGTGATTCTGCTGTGATATGCTAATGTTTTAGTCAAACATTAAGATTGGTTAAATTATCACATCCAGGGAATACTGCCACATGTTTGAGCTTTTACCTTTATCTCTCATGACTTTCCTATGATTGCCAGTGACTAATAATACTTTTGATATTTGTACTCCTGCAGCCTCTCTGTTTAATCACTCACTTATTATATTGTTAATCCATATGCATTTTCTACATTTTTATACACTAAATTCAGCTACAGTACAGCTGATGTCATAACTGCTAACCATTTATGTAAAGTGCTGCTTACAGTACATACCTTACTATCCCAATGTCCTCCTTATTAAGTCACCTGAAAATGAGATGACACGATATTTTTCTGATTTTTTTTATTATTATTGTTATCATTTTAATATTATTATCCTCAAAAGTTGTCCATAGCATATCTTTGAAACAACAAAAACAATCTAAGTAACAGGATGAAAAATGGTGAATATAATAAGATGACAGGCTGAACAACAAATTCAAGTGTTTATGATTCAAAGGTCAAGATATTTTTAAAAACATAACTTATGTATCAACAGAGTTCATGAAACCAAACTCCATGAGGATGTTTATTATCACTAGCCAGTGCTCACTACCAAATCAAGTCTCTATTAAAGTTTAATGTACAGAAAGGTCAAAATCAAAACTTTGTCCAGAGTGTACATTTATCCTCGAGAGAAAAGAGATCTATTAGTACAGTCAGTTATGCTATAACGCGATAGTTGTGTTCTTTTAAAATATCGTGCTATAGAAAATCGCGTAATAGAAATAACAGGGCTTATGGAGAAAATAGGGTTAGGTGCAGATTACTACTCGAAATCGAAAAAAAATTAGTAGTTAGCCTAACACAAAGGATAGCACAGTCTAAATAAATGTTACATTCATATCTAATAATGAAATCATACAGTAAATGTAACACTTTACCTTGAAAAAATATGAATATAACTTGATGGGGGAGAAGGGTGATTTTGAGGAATGCGATCACCAGAACCCTTCTTGGAGATATTCTTCTTTACCATATTCACAGTTAATACCACAAAATTGGAGAAATAGTAAGCAAAAATCGCGTTACAGCAAACAAGCGTTCGCGTTATACAAATATCGTTCCTCTATTCATAAATCGCGTTAGAGCCAATTCGCGTTGTCAAAACATGCGTTATAGCAGAACTCACTGAACCCGGAAAATTCCTGGGATGAGGGCCTAGGGGGCGAAAATGTAATAATTTTCATAATAATAATAAAAATAATAATAATAATAATAACAATAATAATAATAATTCAGATAAGTAAATTTTTAAATAAGATATACAAAAATTAAAATAATAAAACAATAATGATAACAATAACAATAATAATAATAATAATAATAATAATGTAATAATACTAATAAATAATACTAATAAAGAACCATAAAGAAATAAAAAAACCAAAAAAGATCAAGAGTGAGAAACCATGTATTCTGTGCTGTGCCGTTATGTATGTATTGTTGTCAATGGGAAGAGAAACAATATTGTACAGTATATAGTTTTGACTCATTGTCTGGGCAACAGTTTTTATTATAAATTATGTACTTATGGGTTAAGCTGAAAAAGAAAAAAAAATGACTGACACTTGTGATGTTTTTAAGGAAAATTAAAGTATTTAATAATAATTGAAAATTTTTATTTAGGAGACTCAGAGATCCCCCCAATCATATTCCTCCCACATTTGGCTTATGATTTCGTCCAGATTGATGTCAGATCTTTGGGGTGTTTCTTCTGGTGTGACCTTGGCCACGTTGGGTGTGTGTGGTCGGGTTCGACCTTGGCCACGTTGGGTGTGTGTTGGTCGGGTTCGACCTTGGCCACGCTGGGTGTGTGTTGGTCGGGTTCGACCTTGGCCGCGCTGGGTGTGTGTTGGTCGGGTTCGACCTTAGCCACGTTGGTTGTGTGTTGGTCGGGTTCGACCTTGGCCAAGTTGGGTGTGTGTTGGTCGGCCCCCCCAGTGTGTTGGTCGGTTCAACCCACCTCGACCTTGGCCACGCTTGGGTGTGCTGGTCGGGTTCAGACCTTGCCACGCTGGTGTGAATTGGGTCTGACCTGGCCACGGTATGCTGGTCGGTTCGACCTGGCTGACGCGGTCGGTGCTGGTCGGGTTCACCCACACGCTATGTGTGTTGGTCGGACCTTGGCCACGCTGGGTGTGTGTTGGTCGGGTTCAACCTGGCCACGCTGTGTGTTGGTCGGTCTCTAATCTGGCAAGCTGGGTGTGTTGGTGGGTTCGACCTCACTGCTGGCGTCGACCCTCATTCCCTGGTTGGGTTCGACCCACATCTTGGTCGGGTTCGACCAACACGCGGTGTGTGTGGTCGGGTCGACCGGCCACGCTATTGTGTTGTCGGTCACCTGGCCACCCTCCACCTGGCCACGTTGGGTGTGTGTTGGTCGGGTTCGACCTTGGCCACGTTGGTCGTGTGTTGGTTGGGTTCGACCTTGGCCACGTTGGGTGTGTGTTGGTTGGGTTCGACCTTGGCCACGTTGGGTGTGTGCTGGTCGGGTTCGACCTTGGCCACGTTGGGTGTGTGTGTTGGTCGGGTTCGACCTTGGCCACGTTGGTCGTGTGTTGGTCGGGTTCGACCTTGGCCAAGTTGGGTGTGTGTTGGTCGGGTTCGACCTTGACCAAGTCGGGTTCGACCTCCATCAGGTCGAAGTTGACCTCTATCAGGACAGGTGAGATCTGGTCGAGTTTCACATGGTGGTGGAGTGATTTACAGCGTCTTGGTGGTTCAGGAACATCTTTACACATTCCACTGTCAGTCCATTTTAAGCATTTATAATAATACAGTCGCTTTTTGTCTGGTCCTTCCCTCGTGGTGAACTCCAGACCTCGGGTGGCCATTAAACGTCCGATCAGGAACTTGTGTATCTCTTGAAGCCCATTTTGTTGACAGTACGTGTTATATTCTTGAAATAGGTCGTGTCGACCTACTATGTCGTTACTGTCGGATGAAGGAGAGAGAAACTTCTCGAAAAATGACGAAAAGTCTTCCTTTTTTTCAGCTGACGTTTTAACTCGTTTTGGCTGCTTGACGTTTTCCATGTCTGATTTGCGTTTTCTGTTGACAGAAGTATTTTGGTTTGAGGGAATATCCACCGACTTGCTTTTTACAGCTTGCAACGAGCACGTTACCAGGGCTTCCACACAAGGCTGAAAGACGACGCCTGGGAAGGCGTACTTCTGGCCGACGCCGTGAGAGCCCCCCACTCGCACATTGCATTTCGCACCTAACTTGGACATTAACCGTCCAATATTAACAACTGAAGCCGGGGAGGTGCCTTGGCCATCACAGTACTTCTTATACTCGCGGACTAAATCTTCCCGTAAGATCAATTGTGTCGAAATACCAGTGAAAATTACTTTTTCTTCAAGGAATTTAAGGAATTCCTTCTTGCCGTTGAATCGATGTTCACGTCGTGTCTTTGTCATTTTGTTCAAAGTTTTCCTTGGTGATGTCTTAAATTACTGTACAGTAATGAACAAGAAATAGTGAGATGTCAAAAAATATAGTAAGAGGCTGTGTTAAAGTAATGTTAGTGTTGTATTGTAGGGATGTTAGTATTTTGTAGTGATAATGTTAGTGTTGGCTTAGTGATGTTAGTGTTGTGTTGTAGTGATGATGTTACTGATGGCTTAAAGTGATGTTAGTGTTGTGTTGTGTTGTAGTGATGATGTTAGTGTTGGCTTAAAGTGATGTTAGTGTTGTGTTGTAGTGATGTTAGTGTTGTGTTGTAGTGATGATGTTAGTGTTGGCTTAAAGTGATGTTACTGTTGTGTTGTAGTGATGATGTTAGTGTTTTGTAGTGATGATGTTAATGTTGTGTTGTAGTGATGATGTTAGTGTTTTGTAGTGATGATGTCAGTGTTTTGTAGTGATGTTAGTGTTGTGTTGTAGTGATGTTTAGTGTTTTGTAGTGATGATGTTAGTGTTGTGTTGTAGTGATGTTAGTGTTTAGTAGTGATGATGTTAGTGATGTGTTGTAGTGATGATGTTAGTGTTTTGTAGTGATGATGTTAGTGTTGGCATAAAGTGAGGTTAGTGTTGTGTTGTAGTGATGATGTTAGTGTTTTTTAGTGATGATGTTAGTGATGTGTTGTAGTGATGATGTTAGTGTTTTGTAGTGATGATGTTAGTGATGTAATGTAGTGATGATGTTAGTGTTTTGTAGCGATGATGTTAGTGTTTTGCAGTGATGATGTTAGTGTTTTGTAGTGATGATGTTAGTGTTGTGTTGTAGTGATATTAGTGTTTTGTAGTGATGATGTTAATGATGTGTTGTAGTGAGGTTGTTAGTGTTTTGTAGTGATGATGTTAGTGATGTAATGTAGTGATGATGTTAGTGTTTTGTAGTGATGATGTTAGTGTTGGCTTAAAGTGATGTTAGTGTTGTGTTGTAGTGAGGTTAGTGTTTTGTAGTGATGATGTTAGTGATGTGTTGTAGTGATGATGTTAGTGTTTTGTAGTGATGATGTTAGTGTTTTGTAGTGATGATGTTAGTGTTGTGTTGTAGTGATGATGTTAGTGTTTTGTAGTGATGATGTTAGTGTTGTGTTGTAGTGATGATGTTAGTGTTTTGTAGTGATGATGTTAGTGTTTTGTAGTGATGTTAGTGTTGTGTTGTAGTGATGATAGTGTATTGTAGTGATGATGTTAGTGTTGTGTTGTAGTGATGATGTTAGTGTTGTGTTGTAGTGATGATGTTAGTGTTGTGTTGTAGTGATGATGTTAGTGTTGTGTTGTAGTGATGATGTTAGTGCTGTGTTGTAGTGATGATGTTTGTGTTATGTTATAGTGATGATGTTAGCGTTGTGTTGTAGTGATGATGTTAGTGTTGTGTTGTAGTGATGTTATTGTTGTGTTGTAGTGATGTTAGTGTTTTGTAGTGATGATGTTAGTATTGTGTTGTAGTGATGTTAGTGTTGTGTTGTAGTGATGTTAGTGTTTTGTAGTGATGATGTTAGTGTTGTGTTGTAGTGATGATGTTAATGTTGTGTTGTAGTGATGTTAATGTTTTGTCGTGATGTTAGTGTTTTGTAGTGATGATGTTAGTGTTGTGTTGTAGTGATGTTAGTGTTTTGTAGTGATGATGTTAGTGTTGTGTTGTATTGATGTTGTTAGTGTTGTGTTGTAGTGATGATCTTAGTGTTGTGTTGTAGTGAAGATGTTAGTGTTGTGTTGTAGTGATGATGTTAGTGTTGTGTTGTAGTGATGATGTTAGTGTTGTGTTGTAGTGACGATGTTAGTGTTGTGTTGTAGTGATGATGTTAGTGTTGTGTTGTAGTGATGATGTTAGTGTTGTGTTGTAGTGATGATGTTAGTGTTGTGTTGTAGTGATGATGTTAGTGTTGTGTTGTAGTGATGTTGGTGTTTAGTAGTGATGATGTTAGTGATGTTTGTAGTGATGTTAGTGTTTTTGTAGTGATGATGTTAGTGTTGTGTTGTAGTGATGATGTTAGTGTTGTCTGTTGTGGTGATGTTAGTGTTTTGTAGTGATGATGTTAGTGTTGTGTTGTAGTGATGATGTTAGTGTTTTGTAGTGATGATGTTAGTATTGTGTTGTAGTGATGTTAGTGTTGTGTTGTAGTGATGTTAGTGTTTTGTAGTGATGATGTTAGTGTTGTAGTGATGATGTTAGTGTTGTGTTGTAGTGATGATGTTAGTGTTGTGTTATAGTGATGATGTTAGTGATGTGTTGTAGTGATGTTAGTGTTTTGTAGTGATGATGTTAGTGATGTGTTGTAGTGATGTTAGTGTTTTGTAGTGATGATGTTAGTGTTGGCTTAAAGTGATGATGTTAGTGTTGGCTTAAAGTGATGTTAGTGTTGTGTTATAGTGATGATGTTTGTGTTGTGTTGTAGTGATGAACACACACACACACACACACACACACCCTCTGCCCCAAACCAAACTTTTTTACGGTTCTCAAAATATAACACAACAAATCTCTTCCCACAGAAACCCATTAGAGTGTACAGTAATCTGACCCTATCCCTCCCTCACTCACTCTTCTCTCTCTTTTCCCCCATTCCCTCCCTCCTCTCACTCTCTCTTCCCCTTACTCTTTGTTTACCCTCCCTCCACTCACTCTCCCTGGCCTTACTTACTCTCAATGCTCTACACATTCACTAACACACAAACAACATTTTTCTTGTTTTTTATTAGTGAGCTGCCGATTTTTTTGAGTTTCATTATTTATTATTTTTTTTTGTGGTTTATTCATTTATATTATTGTTGTAACTATTATTTTTTAATTATTATTTTATTATTTTACTAACATTGTTATTATTTATTATTATTATTGTTGTTGTTGTTGGAGGTGTTGGTGTTTTGATATTTGAGTTGTGTTCTTGTAAAACATCGTGTTATAGAAATTCGCGTAATAGAAATAACAGGGCTTATGGAGAAAATAGGGTTCGGTGCAGATTACTAATCGAAATCGAAAAAAATTAGTAGTTAGACTAACACAAAGGATAGCACAATCTAAATAAATGTTACATTCATATCTAATAATGAAATCATACAGTAAATGTAACACTTTACCTTGAAAAAATATGAATATAACTTGATGGGGGAGAAGGGTGATTTTGAGGAATGCGATCACCAGAACCCTTCTTGGAGATATTCTTCTTTACCATATTCACAGTTAATACCACAAAATTGGAGAAATAGTAAGCAAAAATCGCGTTACAGCAAACAAGCGTTCGCGTTATACAAATATCGTTCCTCTATTCATAAATCGCATTAGAGCCAATTTGCGTTGTCAAAACATGCGTTATAGCAGAACTCCCTGTACCCGGAAAATTCCTGGGATGAGGGCCTAGGGGGGCGAAAATGTAATAATTTTCATAATAATAATAATAATAATAATAATAATAATAATAATAATAATAATAATAATAATAATAATAATAATAATAATAATAACAATAATAATAATAATAATAACAATAATAATAATAATAATAATAATAATAATAATAATAATGTAATAATAATAATAATAATAATAATGTAATAATAATAAATAATACTAATAAAGAACCATAAAGAAATAAAAAAATAAAAAAAGATCAAGAGTGAGAAACCATATATTCTGTGCTGTGCCTGTATGTATGTTGTGTTGTCAATGGTAAGAGAAACAATATTGTATATAGTTTTGACTCATTGTCTGGGCAACAGTTTTTATTATAAATGATGTACTTGTGGGTTAAGCTGAAAAAGAAAAAAATGACTGACAATTGTGATGTTTATAAGGAAAGTTAAAGTATCTAATAATAAAAGAAAATTTTTATTAAGGAGAATCAGAGACCCAGGCAATCATATTCCTCCCACATTTGGCCTAAGATTTCGTCCAGATTGAGGTCAACTTTTTGGGGTGTTTCTTCTGGTGTGACCTTGGCCACGTTAGGTGTGTGTTGGTCGGGTGAGATCACGGCCACGTTAGGTGTGTGTTGGTCGGGTGAGATCACGGCCACGTTAGGTGTGTGTTGGTCGGGTGAGATCATGGCCACGTTGGGTGTGTGTTGGTCGGGTTCGACCCGATTAAGTCGTGGTTCGACACTCATCAGGCCGGACGACCTCACGACAGGAGATCTGGTCGAGTTTCACATGGTGGGAGTGATTTACAGCGCCTTGGTGGTTCAAGAACATCTTTACACATTCCACTGTCAGTCCATTTTAAGCATTTATAATAATACAGTCGCTTTTTTTTGTCTGGTCCTTCCCCGTGGTGAACTCCAGACCTCGGTGCCATTAAACGTCCCGATCAGAACTTGTGTATCTCCTGAAGCCCATTTTTGCTGATACACAGCACGAGACATAATTTTGAATAGGTCGCGGTCGACTACTATGTCATATTGTCGGATGAAGGAGAGAGAAACTTCAAAAAATGGAAAAAGTCTTCCTTTTTGTTGATTAACTCGCTTTTGGCTGCTTGACGCTTCATGTTCGATTAATGCTCTGTTGACAGAAGAATTTTGGTTTGAGGAATATCCACCGACTTGTTTTACAGCTTGCAACGAAAGCACGTGCTACCAGGGCTTCCACACAAGGCTGAAGATTACCGGGAAGGCGCATTTGCAG
Source organism: Homarus americanus (assembly GCF_018991925.1). Lineage (NCBI taxonomy): Eukaryota > Metazoa > Arthropoda > Malacostraca > Decapoda > Nephropidae > Homarus > Homarus americanus. The sequence goes on from NW_024727363.1 coordinate 9,551, forward strand.
ACGCCGCGGAGAGCCCCCCACTCCGCACATTGCATTTCTCACCTAACCTGACATTAACCGTCCAATATTAACAATCGAAGCCAGGTGCTCTGGCCATCACAGTACTTTTATACTACGGACTAAATTTCGTAAAGATCAATTGTGTCGAAACACCAGTGAAAATTACTTTTTCTCTCGAATTTACGAATTCTGCCGTTGAATCGATATTCACGCCGTGTTTTTGCTACATTTGTTCAAAGTTTTCTTGTGATGTCTTAAATTACATGCTACAGTAATGAACAAGAAATAGTGAGATGTCAAAAATATAGTAAGAGGCTGTGTTAAAGTAATGTTAGTAAGTAGATTGTAGGATGTTAGTATTTTGTGTGATAATGTTAGTGTTATTAGTGATATTAGTGTTGTGTTGTAGTGATGATCATAGCGGCTTAAAGTGATGAGCAGTTGTGTTGTGTTGTAGTGATGATGTTAGTGTTGGCTAAAGTGATGTTATGTTGTGTTGTATGATGATGTTAGTGTTTTGTAGTGATGATGTTAATGTTGTGTTTAGTGATGATGTTAGTGTTTTGAAGTGATGATGTTGCGTTTTGCAGTGATGTTAGTGTTGTGTTGCAGTGACGTTTAGTGTTTTGTAGTGACGATGTTAGTGCTGGTGTACGCGATGCCAGTGTGCTGCAGTGATGATGTTGGTGCTGGGGTCAGAAAGACGATGTTGCGCTGCGTTGCAGCGACGATGCTAGTGCTGTCCAAAAACGTTGAGCAGCGATGATGCCAGTGACGTGCCAGCAAATGAGTTAGCGCCGCAGCGACGATGCCAGGCGCTGCCAGCGACGATGCCAGCGCTGTCCGCAGCGACGTTGCGCCCCCAGCGACACGCCAGCGCCTTCGCAGCGACGATGCCAGTGCCCCAGTGGCGACGATGCTGTGCCGCTTCCAGCACGCTGCGCCGGTACGGCGACGATGCCAGTGATGCACGTTTTTACGTTGTGTGCCAGCCAGCCGCAGGACGACGCGAAGCTGGCTTCAAAGCCACGCGAAGCGTCAGCAGTGACGTTAGCGCTGCGTCGGCGCGATGACGTTAGCGTCACCAGATGACGTTGCGCTGCGCTGCGCGACGATGCCAGCGCCTCAGCGACGATGCCAATGCCAGCCTGCAGCGACGATTGCCAGCGCTCTGCGCAGCGACGACGCGCTTTGCAGCGACGTTGCGCTGCGCCGCAGCGACGCTCAGCGTCTTGCGGTGACGATGCTAGTGCCAGCCGCAGCGACGTTATGCCCCAGGCGACGATGCCAGTGCCGTGCTGCCGTGATGATGTTAGTGCTTTGCGGCGACGATGCCAGCGCTGGTGTCAGCGATGTTGCGTCGGTAGTTGATGACGACGTTTGCGCTGCGCCAGCAGCGATGACGCCAGTGCCTTTGCGGCGACGATGCCAGTGCTGCGTTGCAGCGACGACGCCAGTGCTGCGCCAGGCGATGCCAGTGCTCTGCAGTGACGACGTTAGTGCTGTGCCGTAGCGATGCCAGTGCTGCGTCAGGCGACGATGCGTGCCAGTCAGGCGCATGCTGCGCCTTGCAGCTGGCGACGTTAGCGCCAGCTTGCAGTGATGTTAGTGTCAGGTTGCAGGATGTTAGGCGAAGTTTTTGCAGACGATTACATTGCGGTTGCAGTGATGTTAGTGTTGTGTTGCAGTGATGTTAGCGTTGCAGTGATGATGTTGGCGTTGCGCTTGCAGTGATGATGTTGCGTTGCTGCATACACCAAAGGCTAGCTGATGTTAGCGTTTCTGCAGTTGATGATGTTAGTGAGGCTTCAGCGACAAGAGGCGTCATGCCAAAAGGCGATGATGTTACCAAGCACGTTATGCTGTAGCCAAAATGATGTCCAAAGCACGACGTCCAGTGCATCACGATTAGCGCTTGCGCTGCAGTGACGATTAGTGCTCTTGTGCGATAATGCTAATGCTGGTACTGCAGTACGACGCCAGTGTCGGCGACGATCCGTCGTTCAATGCTAGCGCTGGTATTCACAACACACCCAACACCCCCACCCACACCACCCCACACACCACCCAACACACCACCCAACACCCAACCCAAAACACAAAACCCACACGATGCTGGCGCCGTGCCGCAGTGATGATTCCAGTCCCACACCCCCACACACCCACCCACGTTGTCGTTTCAGTGGCGATGACGCCAGTGCGTCAGCAGCGATGATGGCGGTTGCGTTGCAGTGATGATGCCAGTGCTGCGTCAGGTGACGTTGGCGTTTCAGTGCAGCGACGTTAGTGCTGCGCTGCAGCGACGTCAGCGCTGCGCCAGGACGATTGCCAGTGTTCAGCAATCTTAGTACTGCGCTGCGACGATGCCAGAGCTGCGTCAGCATGCTTAGTGCCTGCAGCGACGATGCCAGTGGGCCAGCCAGGTGCGATGACGCTAGCGCTGTGCCTGCAGCGGATGACGTTAGCGCTGCGCCGCAGCGACGTTGAAGGGTGCCGCAGCGACGACGCCAGGCGTCAGACAGCACGATGCTAGCGCTCTGCAAAGCGACGATGCCAGTGCCAGTCAGCGACGCCAGTGCCTTGCAGCAACGATGTTAGCGCCGCCGCGACGTTGGTTGGTTGCAGTGATGATGTTGCGTTGGCTTAAAGTGATGCTAGTGCTGGTTGCAGTGATGTTAGTGTTGTGGTTGTAGTGATGATATTAAGTGTTGGCTTCAGACGATGCTAGTGCTGCGTTGCATCGATGTTAGCGTTTTGCAGTGATGATGCTTAGTGCTTGCAGATGATGTAGCCTTGCGCACGTTGTAGTGATGTTAGTGCTGTGTTGCAGCGATGTTCAGGGGTTTGCAGTGATGATGTTAGCGTGCGGGTCAGTGATGTTAGTGCTTGCAGTGATGATGCTAGTGTTGTGTTGTAGTGATGTTAGTGCTGGTGCAGTGCGATGATGTTAATGCTGGTTGCGGTGATGTTAGTGTTTTGCAGTGATGATGTTGTGCGTTGCGTTGCAGTGATGATGTTAGCGTTTCTGTGCGATGATGCTAGTGCTGTGTTGCAGTGATGATGTTAGTGCTGTGTTGCAGTGAGTTAGTGTTTTGCAGTGATGATGTTGTGTTGTGCTGTAAAGTGATGTTAGTGTTGTGCTGTAGTGACGATGTTAGTGCTGTACAGACGTTAGCGTTCTGCAGTGCCATGATGCCAGTGCTGCGTTGCAGTGATGTTGGGCGTTGCGTCAGCGGATGTTAGCGTTCTGCAGTGATGATGTTAGGCATTGCGTCAGTGATGTTAGTGGTTGCGTCAGCAGTGATGACGTTAGCGTTTGTAGTGATGATGTTAGTGTTGTGTTGCAGTGAGATGTTAGTGCGTTGTGCTGGTGGCGATGTTGTGCGATGCTGTAGTGATGATGTTAGCGTTGCGTTGCAGTGATGATGTTAGTGCTGTGTTGCAGTGACGTTAGCGTTTGAGTGATGACGATGTTGCGTTGCGTTGCAGTGATGTTAGTGTCGTGTTGCAGTGATGATGTTAGAGTCAGGCGAGAGCCGAAGTGTGCTGCAGCAGTGGTAGGTAGTTCAGGATGACGTTAGCGTTGCGTCAGGTGATGCTAGTGTTTTGTAGTGATGATGTAGGCCTACGACAGTGTTGCTGCGATGATGTTAGCGCTTGTGTTGCATGAAGATGTTAGTGTTGTGTCAGTGATGATCTTAGTGCTAGTGTTGCAGTGATGATGTTGCGTTGTGTCAGAAAGTGATGATGTTAGCGTTGTGTTGCAGGACGATGTTAGTGTTGTGTTGCAGGTGATGCCAGCGATGTGTTGCAGTGGATGTTAGTGCGTTGCAGTGATGATGTTAGTGTTGTGTTGGAGTGATGATGTTAGTGTTTTGCGAGTGATGATGTTAGTGTTGTGTTGCAGTGATGCTAGTGCTTAGCAGTGATGATGTTAGTGTGTGTTGTAGTGACGTTAGTGCTTTGCAGCGATGATGCTAGTGCTTGCGCGAGCGACGACGTAGGTGTTTTGCAGTGAGATGCTAGTGCCTGTCTTGCAGTGACGTTAGTGCTTTGCAGTGACGATGTTAGTGCCAGGTTGCAGCGGATGATGCTAGCTGGCCAGGTGCGACGATGTTAGTGCTGTGCTGCAGCGACGTTAGCGTTTGCAGGCGACGATGTCAGCGTTGCGTGCAGTGACGTTGTCTGCGCAGGACGATTAGGTTGTCAGCCGGACGCATGTGCAGACCGTTAGTGCCAGTTGCAGTGATGTTAGTGCTGTGTCAGCAGACGTTAGTGTTTTGTAGTGATGATGTTAGTATTGTGTCGAAGCGATGTTAGTGTTGTGTTGCAGGATGTTAGTGTTTTGCAGTGATGATGTTAGTGTTGTGTTGCAGAGGAGTGATGTTAATGTTGTGTTGCAGTGATGTTAATGTTTGTCTGAACGTGATGATGTTAGTGTTGTGTTGCAGTGATGTTAGTGCTTTAAAGATGATGTTAGTGTTGTGCTGTATTGATGATGTTAGTGCTTGCTTGCAGTGATGATCTTAGTGTTGTCAGTGATGATGTTAGTGCTTGTGTTGCAGTGATGATGCTAGTTGTGTCAGGATGATGTTAGGCGTTGTGCTGAATTTAGTGTTGTGTTGTGTGGATGATGTTAGTGTTGCGTTGCAGTGATGATGCTAGTGCTGTGCTGTAGGATGATGTTGCGTTAGGGCAGTGATGATGTTATGTTGTGTTGCAGTGATGTTAGTGTTTAGCAGCGATGATGTTAAAGTGTTGAAAGTGTTGCAGTGATGATGTTGCCAGTAGTGATGATGTTAGTGTTGTGTTGAGTGATGTTAGTGTTTTGTAGTGATGATGTTAGTTTGGTGTTGTAGTGATGATGTTAGTGTTTTGGATGATGTTAGTATTGTTGTAGTGATGTTAGTGTTGTGTTGATGATGTTAGTGTTTTGAAGTGATGATGTATGTTGTAGTGATGATGTTAGTGTTGTGTTGTAGTGATGATGTTAGTGTTGTGTTATAGTGATGATGTTAGTGATGTGTTGTAGTGATGTTAGTGTTTTGAAGAGATGATGTTAGTGATGTGTTGCAGTGATGTTAGTGTTTTGTAGTGATGATGTTAGTGTTGGCTTAAAGGATGATGTTAGTGTTGGTAAAAGTGATGTTAGTGTTGTGTTATAGTGATGATGTTTAGCTAGTGTTAGTGATACAATAATAACACTACACACACACCTCTGCTCCCAAACCAAACTTTTTACGGTTTCAAATATAACACAACAAATCTCTTCCACAGAAACCCATTAGAGTGTACAGTATCTGAACCTATCCTCCCTCACCACTCTCTCTTCCCATTCTCCCTCTCACTCTCCTCTTCCCCACTTGTTTATCTCCCTCCACTCACTCTCCTGGCCTTACTTACTCTCAATGCCTACACATTCACTAACACAAACAAATATTTTCTTGTTTTTATTATGATGCCGATTTTTTGAGTTTCATTATTTATTATTTTTTTTTGTGGTTTATTCTATTTATATTATTGTTGTAACTATTATTTTTTAATTATTATTTTATTATTTTACTAACATTGCTATTATTTATTATTATTATTGTTGTTGTTGGAGGTGTTGGTGTTTTGATATTTGAGTTGTGTTCTTGCAAAACATCGTGTTATAGAAATTGCTGCAACAGAAATAACAGCGGCTTATGGAGAAAAAATAGGGTTAGGTGCAGATTACTAATCGAAACGAAAAATTAGTAGTTAGACTAAACACAGGAGGCATACAATCTAAAATAAATGTTATATCCATATCTACAATGAAATCAAACAGTAAATGTAACACTTTACCTTGAAAAAATATGAATATAAAATTGATGGGGAGAAAAATCGGGTTACAGCAAACAAGCGTTCGCGTTATACAAATATCGTTCCTCTATTCATAAATCGCGTTAGAGCCAATTTGCGTTGTCAAAACATGCGTTATAGCAGAACTCACTGTACCCGGAAAATTCCTGGGATGAGGGCCTAGGGGGCGAAAATGTAATAATTTTCATAATGATAATAAAAATAATAATAATAATAACAATAATAATAATAATTCAGATAAGTAAATTTTTAAATAAGATATACAAAAATTAAAATAATAAAACAATAATGATAACAATAACAATAATAATAATAATAATAATAATAATAATAATGTAATAATACTAATAAATAATACTAATAAAGAACCATAAAGAAATAAAAAAAACAAAAAAGATCAAGAGTGAGAAACCATGTATTCTGTGCTGTGCCGTTATGTATGTATTGTTGTCAATGGGAAGAGAAACAATATTGTACAGTATATAGTTTTGACTCATTGTCTGGGCAACAGTTTTTATTATAAATTATGTACTTATGGGTTAAGCTGAAAAAGAAAAAAAATGACTGACACATGTGATGTTTTTAAGGAAAATTAAAGTATTTAATAATAATTGAAAATTTTTATTTAGGAGACTCAGAGATCCCCCCAATCATATTCCTCCCACATTTGGCTTATGATTTCGTCCAGATTGATGTCAGATCTTTGGGGTGTTTCTTCTGGTGTGACCTTGGCCACGTTGGGTGTGTGCTGGTCGGGTTCGACCTTGGCCACGTTGGGTGTGTGTTGGTCGGGTTCGACCTTGGCCACGCTGGGTGTGTGTTGGTCGGGTTCGACCTTGGCCACGCTGGGTGTGTGTTGGTCGGGTTCGACCTTGGCCACGTTGGGTGTGTGTTGGTCGGGTTCGACCTTGGCCACGTTGGGTGTGTGTTGGTCGGGTGAGTTCACGGCCAGGTCCACTATGAATTGAGACATGTCGTATAAGTCCTGGTTGGGTTCGACCTCATCCTGGTCGGGTTCGACCTTGGCCACGTTGGGTGTGTGTTGGTCGGGTTCGACCTTGGCCACGTTGGTCGTGTGTTGGTTGGGTTCGACCTTGGCCACGTTGGGTGTGTGTTGGTTGGGTTCGACCTTGGCCACGTTGGGTGTGTGCTGGTCGGGTTCGACCTTGGCCACGTTGGGTGTGTGTTGGTCGGGTTCGACCTTGGCCACGTTGGTCGTGTGTTGGTCGGGTTCGACCTTGGCCACGTTGGGTGTGTGTTGGTCGGGTTCGACCTTGGCCACGTTGGTCGTGTGTTGGTCGGGTTCGACCTTGGCCACGTTGGGTGTGTGTTGGTCGGGTTCGACCTTGACCAAGTCGGGTTCGACCTCCATCAGGTCGGATTTGACCTCTATCAGGACAGGTGAGATCTGGTCGAGTTTCACATGGTGGTGGAGTGATTTACAGTGTCTTGGTGGTTCAGGAACATCTTTACACATTCCACTGTCAGTCCATTTTAAGCATTTATAATAATACAGTCGCTTTTTGTCTGGTCCTTCCCTCGTGGTGAACTCCAGACCTCGGGTGGCCATTAAACGTCCGATCAGGAACTTGTGTATCTCCTGAAGCCCATTTTGTTGACAGTACGTGTTATATTCTTGAAATAGGTCGTGTCGACCTACTATGTCGTTACTGTCGGATGAAGGAGAGAGAAACTTCTCGAAAAATGACGAAAAGTCTTCCTTTTTTTCAGCTGACGTTTTAACTCGTTTTGGCTGCTTGGCGTTTTCCATGTCTGATTTGCGTTTTCTGTTGACAGAAGTATTTTGGTTTGAGGGAATATCCACCGACTTGCTTTTTACACCTTGCAACGAGCACGTTACCAGGGCTTCCACACAAGGCTGAAAGACGACGCCTGGGAAGGCGTACTTCTGGCCGACGCCGTGAGAGCCCCCCACTCGCACATTGCATTTCGCACCTAACTTGGACATTAACCGTCCAATATTAACAACTGAAGCCGGGGAGGTGCCTTGGCCATCACAGTACTTCTTATACTCGCGGACTAAATCTTCCCGTAAGATCAATTGTGTCGAAATACCAGTGAAAATTACTTTTTCTTCAAGGAATTTAAGGAATTCCTTCTTGCCGTTGAATCGATGTTCACGTCGTGTCTTTGTCATTTTGTTTAAAGTTTTCCTTGGTGATGTCTTAAATTACTGTACAGTAATGAACAAGAAATAGTGAGATATCAAAAAATATAGTAAGAGGCTGTGTTAAAGTAATGTTAGTGTTGTATTGTAGGGATGTTAGTATTTTGTAGTGATAATGTTAGTGTTGGCTTAGTGATATTAGTGTTGTGTTGTAGTGATGATGTTAGTGATGGCTTAAAGTGATGTTAGTGTTGTGTTGTGTTGTAGTGATGATGTTAGTGTTGGCTTAAAGTGATGTTAGTGTTGTGTTGTAGTGATGTTAGTGTTGTGTTGTAGTGATGATGTTAGTGTTGGCTTAAAGTGATGTTAGTGTTGTGTTGTAGTGATGATGTTAGTGTTTTGTAGTGATGATGTTAATGTTGTGTTGTAGTGATGATGTTAGTGTTTTGTAGTGATGATGTCAGTGTTTTGTAGTGATGTTAGTGTTGTGTTGTAGTGATGTTTAGTGTTTTGTAGTGATGATGTTAGTGTTGTGTTGTAGTGATGTTAGTGTTTTGTAGTGATGATGTTAGTGTTGTGTTGTAGTGATGATGTTAGTGTTTTGTAGTGATGATGTTAGTGTTGTGTTGTAGTGATGTTAGTGTTTTGTAGTGATGATGTTAGTGTTGTGTTGTAGTGATGATGTTAGTGTTTTGTAGTGATGATGTTGGTGTTGTGTTGTAGTGATGATGTTAGTGTTGTGTTGTAGTGATGTTAGTGTTTTGTAGTGATGATGTTAGTGTTGTGTTGTAGTGATGTTAGTGTTGTGTTGTAGTGATGATGTTAGTGTTGTGTTGCAGTGATGTTAGTGTTTTGTAGTTATGATGTTAGTGTTGTGTTGTAGTGATGTTAGTGTTGTGTTGTAGTGATGTTAGTGTTTTGTAGTGATGATGTTAGTATTGTGTTGTAGTGATGTTAGTGTTGTGTTGTAGTGATGTTAGTGTTTTGTAGTGATGATGTTAGTGTTGTGTTGTGATGATGTTACTGTTGTGTTGTAGTGATGATGTTAGTGTTGGCTTAGTGATGTTAGTGTTGTGTTGTAGTGATGATGTTAGTGATGGCTTAAAGTGATGTTAGTGTTGTGTTGTGTTGTAGTGATGATGTCAGTGTTGGCTTAAAGTGATGTTAGTGTTGTGTTGTAGTGATGTTAGTGTTTAGTAGTGATGATGTTAGTGATGTGTTGTAGTGATGATGTTAGTGTTGTTGTAGTGATGATGTTAGTGTTGGCATAAAGTGAGGTTAGTGTTGTGTTGTAGTGATGATGTTAGTGTTTTTTAGTGATGATGTTAGTGATGTGTTGTAGTGATGATGTTAGTGTTTTGTAGTGATGATGTTAGTGATGTAATGTAGTGATGATGTTAGTGTTTTGTAGCGATGATGTTAGTGTTTTGCAGTGATGATGTTAGTGTTTTGTAGTGATGATGTTAGTGTTGTGTTGTAGTGATATTAGTGTTTTGTAGTGATGATGTTAATGATGTGTTGTAGTGAGGTTGTTAGTGTTTTGTAGTGATGATGTTAGTGATGTAATGTAGTGATGATGTTAGTGTTTTGTAGTGATGATGTTAGTGTTGGCTTAAAGTGATGTTAGTGTTGTGTTGTAGTGAGGTTAGTGTTTTGTAGTGATGATGTTAGTGATGTGTTGTAGTGATG
>NW_024727364.1:0-9484 GCF_018991925.1 Homarus americanus
CCCAGGAAGGTCCACGGCAAGGATGGCGCGAGTCACTGCTCGAGTATTAGAGGGTATCGCGGAGTATGAAAATAAATGGAAAATAAAAACAAACAAAACGAAATTCGAGGTCATACCCATAGCCAAATTCAAGCCGGCGCCATTGATGATCGACGACGAAGAGATTGAGTACTCTAAGCAAGGCAGGTTGCTCGGCCTCATCGTCTCTCGGACGGGCATCATTCCCCACGTGAAGGAAAGACTAAATAAAGCCAAAGTTGCCGCAGCCAAATTAAAACGTTTTAAACTGATGCCTGAGAAGATACAAGTTCACCTGTAAAAGGCCGCTGGTGAGGTCTGTGTTGGAGTACCCGCATATACCACTCGTCACACTCGGGAAGACTAGACTACAACAACTAGGGAGCTTCCAAAACAAGTGTCTGAGGTCAGCCAGTGGCCAAGCTCCACCTTACCAGGAGACAGTGCAAGCCATCCACCTGAGAAATAAAACAGGCCCTCAACGTCAGGTTCCATCGCCTAGGGAAGAAGGTATGGGACAAGCTCCTGGACGACCCTCACAGCCCAGACCACCTACACGGGGAAGACATCAACGGAGGGCGACCACACGCCTGGTGGCCCCGGAGTCTGCTCGCTCTACAACAACCCAACCCGCGACCCATCTATATCCGCCACAGTGATCCACCTTAGATGAAAACTTAGATGATATAAGTTCACATTTAACAAGTCACAATCTAGTGAGTCCATAACGTAATACAGTATAAGATTTTAATAAACTTGTAATTGTAAAATCAATCTAGTCATTGTCTACTAAAATAACCATTGTGCAACCTCATCCTAAATCCTAGGTTAGCTTAGTTAGCCAACAAACTCTAATATGTAAAACAAGGGGTGTCGTCCCCCTCTGTTTAACTCATTAAACTTCTTTTCCAACCTTTCCCCCCTCGACTATATGTTGTGACTTCTCTATACCTCATGTCTGGCTGTGCCTTGAGCCCCAGCATGCCTTCCTTCCATTCCCCACCTTAACCTAAAAAAAAAAAAAAAAGATGAAGCCAGTACTGACCTGGTGCAGGAGAGGGGCGACCTGCTCGTGAAATTGTCTGAGGTAACTGAGCACGTCGTGGGGATAGTAAAACAACATCTTCTGCATCATCCATGTCGTGTATCCAGGAAGAGACAACCACGGTGGGAACCTCTTAACAGAATACAAAATGCTGAAGAAGATGTAGAGAAAATAGTCATTATAGTGTGCATCTCCCCCATCCACCACGTGAGGATTCTCTATATGTATAAGTTCAGATATAAAAAGTTAGCTTGATGAGGGGGGATCCTTAACCCCACAGACTTAACAATAAACCAATAAACGTCGTGATGTGTTGGTTTGTCAGGTCAAGTGTAAGAAAACAAAGAATGTGAGTAAGATAAGTCTTCAGAGATCTAGTATTATCTTTAAGGTCAATAGCCCTAATGTTCAAACCATCAGCAGAGTCAAAACACAGTCACCATCAGAGCTGTCCTTTTTACAATGGCATCGTCACCTCACCAAAAACACACAACCCACAACTAACTCACACCACACACGACCCACAACTCACACCACACACGACCCACAACTTACACCACACACGACCCACAACTCACACCACACACGACCCACAACTCACACCACACACGACCTACAACTCACCCACACACGACCAACAACTCACACCACACACGACCCACAACTCACACCACACACGACCCACAACTCACACCACACACGACCCACAACTCACACCACCCACACGACCTACAACTCACCCACACACGACCTACAACTCACCCACACACGATCTTCAACCCATTCTATAACCCATAACCCACACCATAACCGACAATTCACACCACGACCCACAACCCACACCACTACCCACAACCCACACGACTACCCACAACCCACACCACAACCCACACCACAACCCACAACCCACACTATAACCCACAACCCACACTATACCCCACAACCCACATCACGACCAACAACCCACACCACGAACCACAACCCACACCACGACCCATAACCCTCACCACGACCAACAACCCACACTATAACCCACAACCCACATCACGACCAACAACCCACACCACGACCCACAACCCACATCACGACCCACAAAACACACCACGACCCACGACCCACACTATAACCCACCCCACAACCCACACTATAACCCACACTACGACCCACAACTCACCCACCTGGCCAGCTGTCGTAGTGCAATGCTGGTGTTATAATCTTTGGGCAACGCACTGAAGGACTTGAAACTGAAAAGAGACGTTGGTATTTATTGATACTTTTATGTGGAGAGAGAGAGAGAGAGAGAGAGAGAGAGAGAGAGAGAGAGATCACACCGAGGAAGAAGTATTACATCTAATCTGTCAATAATCGTCCCAGAACAACGGTTGGCCTGAAAAATTTTCTCCTAAACCACCACCTATTCCACACAGTTAATCCACAACCATTATGGTTCTATTCCACACAGTTAATCCACAACCATTATAGTTCTATTGCACACAGTTAATCCGCAGCCATTTTGGTTCTATTCCACACACTTAATCCACACCCATTATAGTTCTATTCCACACAGTTAATCCGAAGCCATTATGGTTCTATTCCACACACTTAATCCACACCCATTATAGTTCTATTCCACACAGTTAATCCGCAGCCATTTTGGTTCTAATCCACTCAGTTAATCCACACCCATTATGGTTCTATTCCACACAGTTAATCCACAACCATTATGGTTCTATTCCACTCAGTTAATTCACACCCATTATGGTTCTATTCCATTCAGTTAATCCACACCCATTATGGTTCTATTCCACACAGTTAATCCACAACCATTATGGTTCTATTCCACACAGTTAATCCGCAACCATTATGGTTCTACTCCACTCAGTTAATCCACATCCATTATGGTTCTATTCCACACAGTTAATCCACACCCATTAAGGTTCTCTTCCGAACACCATTCTACCTTTACCCATTATTTCCATTCGATACAAAATACAGCAACTGAAACACTAACTTATTCTCACCGAACCTTTGTAATTAGAGCCATTAAGAGTTGGTTGGGACCTATTTGGATTAGAGAAGAGTCAGTATTATTTGTATTATTTTTTTTTTACGGGGAGTAGCCCCCCCGGCACAGGTCATCGACCCACAATTGGGCCTAGGGGGAGAAAAAAATAAGAGTAAAAAGAAATTAAAAATAGAAGAGAAAAAGAGTATTAATCTACACCACGAAGATGCCGGACAACCAGCTTATTGAAGTGGCAGATTGTATGAGTATGGAAACACAGAAGAAGGCAGAGCATTCCACTGTTTGGTTGTGACCGACATCCAAACAGAAACGGTGGGCACCGCTGGCAAGACGAGTTTTACGAGCCCACGGTCTTGCTGGCGGTATACAGGTTGTCAAATCCACCGACCATTGCCCGTTAAAGTACCTGTAAAAGAGAGAGAGTGAAGCAACATTGCGGAGAAGAGAAAAGGAAGAGAGATTATTAACTAAAGGAGGAAAGTTAATAAGAAGAAATACCGTTGATTCCACCCTATTTAACAGTTGGGCAGTAGAAGATCCACCCCAGATATGAGAGCAGTACTCCAAATTAGGTCGAATTTATCCCTTATATACTTGGAGCAACTGCTCAGGAGTGAATTCGCTACGGCATATGTACAACATTCCCAGCTTTCAGGAGGAAGCTTTAAAAATGTTGGGGGTGCGTTTCTTAGCTGATTCTTTATGTATTTTGCGTGCTGATTCCAAAAATGCCATTCATTTTGCCCAATCAGGTCAGATTTTTATGCTATGGGAATTAGGAAAAAATCGAAATTCTTAAATATGATGTCAAAATTTTTATGCAAAATATATCATAAGAAATGTAACCACAACACATAGGACCAAAATATGTCAACTACATAGATGCCTTTACAGTTAGACATGCATAAATGGCTGTCGCAGAGAATTTCTTTGGTGGTTGGTGTCTGGGGCGTCCCATTTCAGACACCAACAGTAGTCGGCGAGCATGTTGATATCCCAGCGACCCTGGTACCGCTCCTCCATTACACGGATATCTTGATGGAAGCGTTCTCCTTGTTCCTCACTCACATCACCACAGTTCTCTGGAAAGTAGTCCAAGTGGGAGCTGAGGAAGTGCATCTTGATGGACATGAGTGCACCAAGAACTTTGTAGCTCAGAAGTAGGTCCTCAACAACTCGTTCATACTCTGGACTTCTGTAGTTGCCAAGAAAATTGGAGACAATAGACTTAAAGGCATGCCAGGCTTTCTTCTCATTTACATCCATGCTGCAGTCAAACTTGGGATCTTTGAAAAGCTCTATGATCTGAGGGCCATCAAAAATTCCTGCATTCAGCTTTGCCTCACTGACTTTTGGAAATTTTTCTTTCAGAAAATTGAAAGCCTGGCTTTTTTTGTCCAGTGCCTTTACAAAGTTTTTGAACAGACCGAGCTTGATGTGCAGTGGCGGAAGCAGAATGTTCTGCGGATTCACCAGAGCATGGGCAACAACATTGTGAGGACCTGGAGTAAGTCCACTTCTTGCAGGCCAGTCACATTGCATGTAGTGCTGCTTGTCTGCTCGACTATCCCACAAACAGAGGAAACATGCCATGTACCACCAGATGAAAAAGAAATTTAATTGTGAAAAAATATATGTAAAAAAACACGGGCATATACTCTTTTCCTTTGCGTCACGGCGGACATTTAAATGGCCGGCGAGCACGTGGGTGTATTTAAATGCATCGTAAGGGCATTAAAACTGACCGAAATCTTTTCTGTGAGGCTTGCCAATGTCTCGGATGATTTTTTTAATGAACGAATATGAGGACCCCATTTTGAGCGAAAAATACCAATATTTTACCTGAATCTCCGCTTAAAATGCTATAGCACAAAATTCTGACCTGATTGAGCAAAATGGATAAAATTTTTGAGATCAGCATGCAAAATACACCCAGAAAAGCTTAATAATACACAAACCTCAAAAACTATGCAGGGCAGTGTTATTGTCGATAGTTCTCTTAGAGAATTAAACGTTCATCTATTGGAAGTAAAGTGTCGTCTTTTTTCGGGAGGCGGACATTATAAAGTGGTGAATAAAATTTCTAATATAGAATTCGACGATGATATTAATAAAATTATACAACTAAAGTTAATTGATCCGTTAATTAAAGAATTAACTGACATCCACGGTGAAAATTTAATACAACCCACCAAATGGAGCGTTTCAATGTACGCAGATCCCCATAGAAAAAAGAAATGTCCTCTCCCATGAAAGGATATCCTATCTAACAAAGACCCACAATATCAAGACGAATGTCTAATGAGCTGCATTAATTTGGGAGTACATTATTTTCCTTTTATAAAGACTACTACTACCACCACTACCGCCTCAGCCGCTGCTGATGTAGAAAAAGAACTGAAAATTATCAATAATACTCCATTGGGTGGTTTAGTACTTAAACCCAATGGAAAATCCATATATGGTATAGGATCCAATTTAGTAAATATCGAATCAGAAACATTTGTAGATACTCAAAAACAAAATACTTTTCCTGTGAATGCTTTAATTTCATTTGGTTTAAATTGTATTGGAGTTCATGAGGGTAATTTAATATTATATTTGTCCTATTTAAATAGCGTATATTATTCAGATGTATCTATGGATAATATTTCAACAGCACCACAGCAAATAAGACAAATACTTAAAACATCCAAAGATATCAGGAGAGCTATAAGTAAAAAGTATGCTGTTGTAGATTTCGTGGATGTAATGTTGTCTAGCACTCAGGATGGATGGAAGTGCTGTGTGGTGAGGAGCTGCTCAGTAGAGACGTTCGGTGAGTAGCGTTGAAGGAGGTAGATGGCAGGAGCTTCTGTTAGAGAAGATGTTGCCTGTTGCTGGTCTCCCGGTTAATGAAAGCACAGCGAGGAGCTGTTGGAGGAGGTGCTGGTGTTCAGGAACAGAGAGCAGAATGAAAGAGCGGCTAGTGAGGACGCTCAGAGAAGGACAGCTGGTGGGTCGCCATGCTCAAGCAGCGTGGGAGCGAGGACCGCCAGGCAGGCCAGGCCAGCCAGGCAGCGCGGCGGAGGAGGAGGTGTTGTGTGTTCAGGAAGCCACAGAATGAATCTCAATGGAGAGACAGAGCTATACCCAGCAGCCGGGAGTCAAGTGAGCTGCTGGGAAAAACCTGAGAAGTAACTGGTCTTGGCTCCGTTACAGGGATGAGCTGGAGGCATCCAGAAGGCACTAGTTTGCTGTTAGGAAGATGGTAGCAGCTGGTGGCTGTATACGCAGTTGTAGCAGTTGTAGGGAGACGTCCACTACAATACCCCTTCCTTCCAGGCGGTGGAGAATTTGTTGTCTGCAGAGTTGCTTACACATGTGAGGCAGACCGGCGGTGCATGCCTTATGTGAGAAGAATGTTATAGTGTGAACAGGAGCTGGCTGCCAACACACAACTGTCAATATACACACTATCTGTGGAAGAGAGAGGTAGGAAAAGGTGTGGAGGGATACAGCTCCCCATTTATAGTGTACAGAGTCAGTCAGATGCGCCTGCTGGGGTGTGTGTGTGTGGCCTGGTCAGGAGCAGGGGCTGCGTCAACAGAAGCGGATTAGGCTCGTGACAGCAGCTGTCCACGACAGCAGCAGGGTGCAGGACATTAGCAGGAGTACCTGAGGGAGAAAAGAGGGGTGTGTGTGGGTCCACTGCGGGAACAGAGGCCGCTAGCGTGCAGGGGTTACTGCTGGGTCAAGGTCGGCATCGAGGCAGGACTGGTGTGCTGGGGGTCGGTAGGATGTGCTTTGGGGGTGAAGAGGAGCTGGTGTCTGCTAGAGTAACAGAGCTGTTTCTGTAGATAAGCCAGTCTTCTATGCTTGAAGACTGGGAGCGTGATCAGCTTCTCCTCCATCCTGTGTGTGAGTGCTTACCCCGGGAGTCACCATTTGTAGATGCTTTAAATACACCCCAAACATACTTAAACTTTATAAGTAACAGTTAAACAAAAAGCAAAAACGATATATAGGATAGGGAAAAAAGTTGTAGGGTTACGTGGTATAATGTTGTCTAGCACTCAGGATGGATGGAAACTCTAAGGTGGTTTTCTTGTATAACATAAGTTATATGATAGACAGTCTGGTGCTGGAGGTGCCGTGTGGTGAGGAGCTGCTCAGTAGAGACGTTCGGTGAGTAGCGTGTTGAAGGAGGTAGATGTGCAGGAGCTTCGTTAGAGAAGATGTTGCCTGTTGCTGGCCTCCTGGTTGAATGAAAGTTGGACAGCGAGGAGCTTGCTGGAGTAGGTGTTGCGTGTTCAGGAAGATGGGCCAGAATGAAAGAGCTGGTTGGTGAGGAAGCTCAGAGAAGGACAGCTGGTGGGTCGCCATGCTCGCTGGCGGGAGCGAGGACCGCCAGGCAGGCGGAGGAGAGGCGAGGGCCGCCAGGCAGCGGCGGAGGAGGAGGTGTTGTTTGTTCAAGAAGAATGGCCAGAATGAATCTCAATGGAGAGACAGAGCTTATATACCCAGCAGCCGTGAGTCACCTATGAGTCATGTTGGGAAAACCCGAGAAAGTAACCGGTCTTTGGCTCGGTTGCTAGGATACTGCGGCATCTGGTGACGCCCCCGCCTTGCCGCTAGTTTGGTTGCTAGGGAAGATGGTAGCAGCTGGTGGCTGCGGCTACGCAGTTGTAGTGGAGACGTCCACTACAAAGTAAAAAAGTGTAAAAAATTAAGACCATCTTTATTTCTGAAATGAAAACTACAACTTTCACAATGCTGTGAAACAAAATCTTAATATTTAATCTCAGTACCGCAGCAAAAGTCACATCAATATTTTTTAACCAATACTTTATTATTTCTTACCTTATAGTATTATGTCTTCCAACGAAGTAAATAACTGGATCGAAAACACAAGAGAACTTAAAAGTCGTCTAGCCTCCCCTCGTCTTGTCACGATGGAGACTTGTGCAGAACTGAAGTGAATTGCTTGTAACTGGTGGATTGGTCGGCTGTACATGAACTGATATGACCCGAGACTGCATGGTTTTGCAGCTACTGGAGACGTTAATCCTTCCCTTTGTATCGGCGGCAAGTTAATCCTCGTCGTGTCTGACCTAACACCTGACCCACACCACATGAGCTCACTGGCGTACTTGTTTGAAGTTGTTTCCTTAATCCTCAACAGGTTACAGGTTGTGTGTGTGGCGGGGGGGGAGCATAGCAAGGGTGTAGCTCATGACGTGGCCGTGATGATGTGGGTCAGGTGTTAGGTCAGACACGACAAGGATTAACTTGCCGCCGATACAAAGGGATGGATTAACGTCTCCAGTAGCTGCAGCTATGGGTGATGAGCAGACCCAAAAGTGCCGCCCGGGGCGGACCGCCCCCCCCGCCCCCCCCCTAGCTACGCTAGTGTTAATACTATATCTTTTCCCCCTTTGATTTCATATTAATAAACTTGTTTTTAGAGTACTTTAGGTGTATTCCTTTCTCCCACAGTATTTTACCTTTATTTCCATCCAAGTGACTTGATACCAGAATTACCATACCCATGTGCCTAGACCCTCGACCATGCTACCAAAAGAATGTCCATGCTACCACAAGAATAAGTGACGGAACTGGGTAAGAGTAAGACTAAGAGAAGTAAGTAAGATGAGGGTGGTGTAGATACAGGGGGAACATGCGCCCTCACAGCCCAACCCAACACGCACCTGACGCTTGACCTGACGCTAACCTGACTCTGTCCTGCCGCCTCCTAGCCGCGTCCAGGCGAGTTGCTGCTGCCTCCAACTTAAACTCCCTCACGCAAGCGGTGTTTAGCCACTGCACCTATTCTCTCCTCCTAAAATTCACTTCAATCCTTCCTTTATCCTTCCCCTGAACCTCCTTCCCCCCTGCCACTAGCATTTTATGTATATGTATGCTGTACGCTGATTGGCTGGTAGGCGCGCGGCCGGAGCTCAGTTGGGAGTTGTAGGGGAGAGGATCCACTACACCATCATTAACCAACTATTAAGATTATTCAGACAAGACTGGACCCTCAGGTCTTACTGTACCATTCACAAAACAGATCCGCAATTACTTATTAATTCATTAAACACTTTGAGTACTTATTATCATTAAACAACTCCAAGTACTTATTATATCATTTAACAACTTCATTTACTCATTACTTCATTAGACAGCTGTTGTATTATTTCTCTGACAAGTAAGATTCAGATAACACTGGACCCTCAGGTCTTACTTTTACAAGTAACAAATTACATCTTCAATTCTTGGTTACAACATTTAACATTCATTATATTATTTCATTGTCACTGCAAGTGGGTAATATGACACAGTTGACACTATCCCAAATTAAAATATTCTTTATGACAACATGCTATTTCGGAATGAATAACATGGCACTTTAACTA
>NW_024727365.1:0-29509 GCF_018991925.1 Homarus americanus
TGTTATACTCGATCAGGGGACTTTGTTATACTCGAATAGGGGACTTTGTTATACTGGACCAGGGGAGTTTGTTATTCTCGATCACGGGACTTTGTTATACTCGATCAGGGGAATTTGTTATACTCGATCTGGGGACTTTATTATATTAGATGAGGGGACTTTGTTATTCCCGATCATGGGACTTTGTTATATTCGATGAGCGGCCTTTGTTATACTCGATCACGGGACTTTGTTATACTCGACCAGGGGACTTTGTTATTCTCGATCAGGGGCCTTTGTTATACTTGATCAGGGGGCTTTGTTATACTCGATCAGGGGACTGTGATATTCTCGATCAGGGGGACTTTGTTATACCCGATCAGGGGACTTTGATATACTCGATCAGGAAACTTTGTTATACTCAATCAGGGGCCTTTGTTATACTCGTTCAGGCGCCTTTGTTATATTCGATGAGGGGCCTTTGTTATACTCGACCAGGGAACTTTGTTATACTCGATGAGGGGCCTTAGATAAACTCGATCAGGGGCCTTTGTTATACTCGATCAGGGGACTTTGTTATACTCGATCAGGGGACTTTGTTATACTCGATCAGGGGGTTTTGTTTTACTCGATCAGGTAACTTTGTTATATTCGATCAGGGCCTTTGTTATATAATCGTTCAGGGGACTTTGTTATACTCGATCGAGGGACTTTGTTATACTCGATCACGGGACTTTGTTATACTCGATGAGGGACTTTTGTTATATTCGATGAGGGACTTTATTCTCTCGATCATGGGACTTTATTATACTCGATGAGGGGCCTTTGTTATACTCGATGAGGGACTTTGTTCTACTCGATCAGGGAATTTATTGCTATACTCGATGAGGGACTTTGTTATACTCGACCAGGGGTTTGTTAAATTCGACCAGAGACTTTGTTATACTCGATGAAGGGCCTTTGTTAAATTCGATGAGGGGCCTTTATTATACTCGACCAGGGGATCTTTGTTATACTCGATCAGGGGCCTTTGTTATACTCGATCAGGGAACTTTGTTAAACTCGATCAGGGGAGTTTGTTATAATCGTTCAGGGGACTTTGTTATACTCGATCAGAGGCCTTTGTTATACTCGATCTCGGGACTTTGTTATACTCGATCAGGAGACTTTGTTATTCTCGACCAGGGGAGTTTGTTATAATCGACCAGGGGACTTTGTTATACTCGATCTGGGGCCTTTGTTATACTTGATCAGGGGGCTTTGTTATACTCGAACAGGGACTTTGTTATTCTCGATAAGGGGACTTTGTTATACTCGATTAGGGGACTTTGTTATACTCCTCAGGGGACTTTGTTATATACTCGATCAGGGGACTTTGTTGCTATACTCGATGAGGGCCTTTTGTTATACTCGATCAAGGGCCTTCGTTATACTCGATCAGGGACTTCTGTTATGCTCGATTAGGGGACTTTGTTATACTCGATCAGGGGGCTTTGTTTTACTCCATCAGGAAACTTTGTTATACTCGATCAGGGTCCTTTGTTATAATCGTTCAGGGGACTTTGTTATACTCGATTAGGGGCCATTTTATACTCGATCAGGGGTCTTTGTTATACTCGAATAGGGGACTTTGTTATAATCGTTCAGTCGACTTTGTTATACTCGATCAGGGGACTTTGTTATACTCGATCAGGAGACTCTGTTATACTCGACCAGGGGAGTTTGTTATACTCGTTCAGGGGACTTTGTTATACTTGATCAGGGGACTTTGTTATACTCGATAAGGGGGCTTTGTTATACACGATCAGGGGGCTTTGTTATACATGATCAGGGGCCTTTGTTAGATTCGATGAGGGGACTTTGTTATTCTCGATCATGGGATTTTGTTATACTCGATGAGGGGCCTTTGTTATACTCGATGAGGGGACTTTGTTCTACTCGATCAGGGGAATTTGTTATACTCGTTGAGGGGACATTGTTATATTCGATGACGGGACTTTGTTATAATCGATCACGGGACTTTGTTATACTCGTTGAGGGGCCTTTGTTATACTCGATCAGGGGCCTTTGTTATACCCGATCAGGGGACTATGTTATTCTCGATCAGTGGACTTTGTTATACTCTATGAGGGGGCTTTGTTATACTCGATCAGGGAACTTTGTTATACTCGGTGAGGGGACTTTGTTATACTCGATCAGGGGACTTTGTTTTACTCGATCAGGGGGGTTATACTCGATTGTTATACTTTGTTATACTCGGGGGGACTTTGTTATACTCGATGAGGGGCCTTTGTTATACTCGGGGGCTTTGTTATACTCGATCTGGGGACTTTGTTTTACTCGATCAGGGGGCTTTGTTATACTCGATCAGGGGTCTTTGTTATACTCGATCAGGTGCCTTTGTTATACTCGATCAGGGGCCTTTGTTATACTCGATCAGGGGACTTTGTTATACTCGATCAGGGGAGTTTGTTATTCTCGATCAGGGGACTTTGTTATACTCGATCAGGGGAATTTGTTATACTCGATCAGGGGACTTTGTTATATTAGATGAGGGGACTTTGTTATTCCCGATCATGGGACTTTGTTATATTCGATGAGGGGCCTTTGTTATACTCGATCACGTGACTTTGTTATACTCGACCAGGGGACTTTGTTATTCTCGATCAGGGGCCTTTGTTATACTTGATCAGGGGGCTTTGTTATACTCGATCCGGGGACTGTGATATTCTCGATCAGGGGGACTTTGTTATACCCGATCAGGGGACTTTGATATACTCGATCAGGGAACCTTGTTATACTCGATCTAGGGCTTTTGTTATACTCGTTCAGGCGCCTTTGTTATACCCGATCAGGGGACTTTGTTATACCCGATGAGGGGCCTTAGTTAAACTCGATGAGGGGCCTTTGTGATACTCGATCAGGGACTTTGTTATACTTTCGATCAGGGACTTTGTTATACTGATCAGGGGTTTGTTTTTTACCTGATCAGGTATCCCTTTTGTTATATGCGATCAGGGCCTTTGTTATAATCGTTCAGGGACTCTTGTTATACTGATCAGGGGACTTTGTTATACTCGATCACGGGACTTTGTTATACTCGATCAGGGGACTTTGTTATACTCGATAAAAGGGCTTTGTTATACACGATCAGGGGGCTTTGTTATACTTGATCAGGGGCCTTTGTTATATTCGATGAGGGGACTTTATTATTCTCGATCATGGGACTTTGTTATACTCGATGAGGGGCCTTTGTTATACTCGATGAGGGGACTTTGTTCTACTCGATTAGGGGAATTTGTTATACTCGATGAAGGGACTTTGTTATTCTCGACCAGGGGAGTTTGTTATACTCGACCAGGGGACTTTGTTATACTCGATGATGGGCCTTTTTTAAACTCGATGAGGGGCCTTTGTTATACTCGACCAGGGGATCTTTGTTATACTCGATCAGGGGCCTTTGTTATACTCGATCAGGGAACTTTGTTATACTCGATCAGGGGCCTTTGTTATAATCATTCAGAGGACTTTGTTATATTCGATTAGAGGCCTTTGTTATACTTGATCAAGGGACTTTGTTATACTCGATCAGGAGACTTTGTTATACTCATCAGGGAGTTTGTTATACTCGACCAGGGACTTTGTTATACTCGATCAGGGCCTTTGTTATACTCGGATCAGGACTTTGTTATACTCTCGATCAGGGACTTTGTTATACTCGATCAGGGGACTTTTTGTTATACCTAATGAGGGGCCTTTGTTAAACTCGATGAGGGGCCTTTGTTATACTTTTCGATCAGAGGCCTTTGTTATACTTGGATCAAGGAACTTTGTTATACTCTCGATCAGGAGACTTTTGTTATACTCGACCAGGGACTTTGTTATACTCTCGATCAGGGCCTTTATTATACTCGATCAGGGACTTTGTTATACTCTCGATCAGGGACTTGCTATACTCGATCAGGGGACTTTGTTATACTCGATGAGAGGCCTTGTTAAACTCGATGAGGGCCTTTGTTATACACGATCAGGGGCCTTTGTTATACTCGATCAGGGAACTTTGTTATACTCGATCAGGGGCCTTTGTTATAATCGTTCAGAGGACTTTGTTATACTCGATCAGAGGCCTTTGTTATACTTGATCAAGGGACTTTGTTATACTCGATCAGGAGACTTTGTTATACTCGACCAGGGGAGTTTGTTATACTCGACCAGTCATGAGGGGGCTTTGTTATACTCGAATTAGGGAACATTGTTGTACCCGATCAGGGGACTTTGCTATACTCGATCAAGGAACTTTGTTATACTCGGTGAGGGGACTGTGTTATACTCGATCAGGGGACTTTGTTATACTTGTTCAGGGGACTTTGTTATACTTGATCTGGGGACTTTGTTATACTCGATGAGGGGGCTTTCTTATACACGATGAGGGGGGCTTTGTTATACTTGATGAGGGGCCTTTGTTATCATCGTTCAAGGGACTTTGTTATACTCAATCTGGGGACTTTGTTATACTCGACCAGGGGAGTTTATTATACTCGAGCAGGGGACTTTGTTATACGCGATCAAGGGCCTTTGTTAAACTCGATCAGGGTCCTTTGTTATACTCGATCAGCGGACTTTGTTATACTCGATCAGGGCACTTTGTTATACTCGATCAGAGGTCTTTGTTATACTCGATCAGGGGACTTTGTTATACTCGATCAGGAGACTTTGTTATACTCGATCATGGGACTTTGTTATACTCGACGAGGGCACTTTGTTATACTCGATTAGGGGGCTTTGTTCTACTCGATCAGGGGACTTTGGTATTCTCGATCAGGGGACATTGTTATATTCGATGAGGGGACTTTGTTATACTCGATGATGGGACTGTGTTATACTCGTTCAGGGGACTTTGTTATACAGGATCAGGGGACTTTGTTATACTCGAATAGGGGCCTTTGTTAAACTCGATCAAAGGCCTTTGATATTCTCGATGAGGGGCCTTTGTTAAACTCGATTAGGGGACGTTGTTCTATTCGTTCATGGGACTTTGTTATACTTGATCAGGGGATTTTGTTATACTCGATGAGGGGGCTTTGTTATACTCGATCAGGGGGCTTTGTTATACTTGATTAGGGGCCATTGTTATAATCGACCAGGGGAGTTTGTTATACTCGGCCAGGGGACTTTGTTATACTCGATGAGGGGCCTTTGTTAAACTCGATGAGGGGCCTTTGTTATACTCGATCAGGGGGCTTTTTTATACGCGACCAGGGGACTTTGTTATACTCGATCAGGTGGCTTTGTTATACTCGATCAGGTAACTTTGTTATACTCGATCAAGGGCCTTTGTTATAATCGTTCAGGGGACTTTGTTATACTCGATCTCGGGACTTTTTATTCTCAATCAGGGGACTTTGTTATACTCGATCTGGGGACTTTGTTAT
Organism: Homarus americanus; assembly: GCF_018991925.1. Classification (NCBI taxonomy): domain Eukaryota; kingdom Metazoa; phylum Arthropoda; class Malacostraca; order Decapoda; family Nephropidae; genus Homarus; species Homarus americanus. Next base: position 5,412 of record NW_024727365.1, read on the forward strand.
ACTCGATCAGGAGCCTTTGTTATACTAGACCAGGGGAGACTTTGTTATACTCGATGAGGGGCCTTTATTTATACTTTCAACCAGAAGTTTTATTTATACTTTCGATCATGGGCCTCTGTTAAAGCTCGATCAGGGCCTTTGTTACTGATATAGGGACTTTGTTATTCTCGATCAGGGGACTTTGTTATATGCTCGATCAGGGGCTGTTATACTCGATCAGGAACTTTGTTATACTCGATCCAGGGGCCTTTGTTATAATCGTTCGAAGTTTTGTTATACTCGATCAGGGGGCTTTTTTATACTCGATCAGGGGACTTTGTTATACTCGATCAGGGGACTTTCTTATACTCGATCAGGTGGCTTTGTTATACTCGATCAGGTAACTTTGTTATACTCGATCAGGGGCCTTTGTTATAATCGTTCAGGGGACTTTGTTATACTCGATTAGGGGACTTTTTATTCTCAATCAGGGGACTTTGTTATACTCGATCTGGGGACTTTGTTATACTCGATGAGGGGACTTTGTTATACTCGACCAGGGGAGTTTGTTATTCTCGGCCAGGGGACTTTGTTATACTCGATGAGGGGTTTTTGTTAAACTCGATGAGGGGCCTTTGTTATACTAGACCAGGGGACTTTGTTATACTCGATGAGGGGCCTTTGTTAAACTCGATGAGGGGCCTTTGTTATACTCGACCAGGGGGTTTGTTATACTCGATCATGGGCCTCTGTTAAACTCGATCAGGGGCCTTTGTTATACTCGATCAGGGGACTTTGTTATTCTCGATCAGGGGACTTTGTTATACTCGATCAGGGGGCTTTGTTATACTCGATCAGGGAACTTTGTTATACTCGATCAGGGGCCTTTGTTATAATCGTTCAGGGGACTTTGTTATACTCGATCAGGCGGCTTTTTTATACTCGACCAGGGGACTTTGTTATACTCGATCAGGGGACTTTGTTATACTCGATCAGGTGGCTTTGTTATGCTCGATCAGGTAACTTTGTTATACTCTATCAGGGGCCTTTTTTATAATCGTTCAGGGGACTTTGTTATACTCGATCAGGGGACTATTTATACTCAGTCAGGGGACTTTGTTATACTCGATCAAGGGACTTTGTTATACCCGATCAGGGGACTTTGTTATACTCGACCAGGGGAGTTTGTAATTCTCGGCCAGGGGACTTTGTTATACTCGATGAGGGGCCTTTGTTAAACTCGATGAGGGTCCTTTGTTATACTAGACCAGGGGACTTTGTTATACTCGATCAGGGGCCTTTGTTATACTCGATCAGGGGACTTTGTTATACTCGTTCAGGGGACTTTGTTATACTTGATCAGGGACTTTGTTATGCTCGATGAGGGGGCTTTGTTATACACGATCAGGGGGCTTTGTTATACTTGATCATTGGTCTTTGTTTTAATCGTTGAAGGGACTTTTTTATACTCGATCAGGGGACTTTGTTATACTCGATTAGGGGGCTTTGTTAAACTCGATGAGGGGCCTTTTTTATACTCGACCAGGGACTTTGTTATACTCGATGAGGGGCCTTTGTTAAACTCGATGAGGTACCTTTGTTATACTCGACCAGGGGACTTTGTTATACTTGATCAGGGGACTTTGTTATACTCGATCAGGGGACTTTGTTATACGCGATCAGGGGGCTTTGTTTTACTCGATCAGGAAACTTTGTTATACTCGATCAGGGGCCTTTGTTATACCTGATCAGGGGACTTTGTTATACTCGATCAGGGGACTTTGTTATACTCTATGAGGGGGCTTTGTTATACTCAATCAGGGGCTTTCTTATACTTGATCAGGGGCCTTTGTTATAATCGTTCAGGTGACTTTGTTATACTCGATCAGGGGACATTGTTATATTCGATGAGGGGACCTTGTTATACTCGATGATGGGACTGTGTTATACTCGTTCAGAGGACTTTGTTATACAGGATCAGGGGACTTTGGTATACTCGAATAGGGGCCTTTGTTAAACTCGATCAAAGGCCTTTGATATTCTCGATGAGGGGCCTTTGTTGAACTCGATTAGGGGACTTTGTTCTATTCGTTCAGGAGACTTTGTTATACTTGATCAGGGGATTTTGTTATACTCGATGAGGGGGCTTTGTTATACTCGATCAGGGGGCTTTGTTATACTTGATCAGGGGCCATTGTTATAATCGACCAGGGGAGTTTGTTATACTCGGCCAGGGGACTTTGTTATACTCGATGAGGGGCCTTTGTTATAATCGTTCAGGGGACTTTGTTATACTCGATCAGGGGGCTTTTTTATACTCGACCAGGGGACTTTGTTATACTCGATCAGGGGACTTTGTTATACTCGATCATGGGCCTCTGTTAAACTCGATCAGGGGCCTTTGTTATACTCGATCAGGGGACTTTGTTATTCTCGATCAGGGGACTTTGTTATACCCGCATCAGGGGGCTTTGTTATACCGCATCAGGGAACTTTGTTATACTCGATCAGGGGCCTTTGTTATACTCGTTCAGGGGACTTTGTTATACTCGATCAGGCAGCTTTTTTATACTCGACCAGGGGACTTTGTTATACTCGACCAGGGGACTTTGTTATACTCGATCAGGGGACTTTGTTATACTCGATCAGGTAACTTTGTTATACTCGATCAGGGGCCTTTGTTATAATCGTTCAGGGGACTTTGTTATACTCGATCAGGGGACTTTTTATTCTCAATCAGGGGACTTTGTTATACTCGATCTGGCGACTTTGTTATACTCGATCAGGGGACTTTGTTATACTCGACCAAGGGAGTTTGTTATTCTCGGCCAGGGGACTTTGTTATACTCGATGAGGGGCCTTTGTTAAACTCGATGAGGGGCCTTTGTTATACTAGACCAGGGGACTTTGTTATACTCGATGAGGGGCCTTTGTTAAACTCGATGAGGGGCCTTCGTTATACTAGACCAGGGGGTTTGTTATACTCGATCATGGGCCTCTGTTAAACTCGATCAGGGGCCTTTGTTATACTCGATCAGGGGACTTTGTTATTCTCGATCAGGGGACTTTGTTATACTCGATCAGGGGCCTTTGTTATACTCGACCAGGGGAGTTTGTTATACTCGACCAGGGAACTTTGTTATACTCGATGAGGGGCCTTTGTTAAACTCGATGAGGGTACTTTGTTATACTCGACCACGGGCCTTTGTTATACTCGATCAGGGGACTTTGTTATACTCGATCAGGGGACTTTGTTATACTCGATCAGGGGCCTTTGTTATACTCGATCAGGGGAATTTGTTATACTCGATCAGGGGCCTTTGTTATACTCGATCATGGGCCTCTGTTAAACTCGATCAGGGGCCTTTGTTATACTCGATCAGGGGACTTTGTTATACTCGATCAGGGGACTTTGTTATACTCGATCAGGGGCCTTAGTTATACTCGACCAGGGGAGTTTGTTATACTCGACCAATGAACTTTGTTATACTCGATGAGGGGCCTTTGTTAAACTCGATGAGGGGCCTTTGTTATACTCGACCAGGGGCCTTTGTTAAACTCGATCAGGGGCCTTTGTTATACTCGATGAGGGGACTTTGTTAAACTCGATGAGGGGCCTTTGTTATACTCGATCAGGGGACTTTGTTATTCTCGATCAGGGGACTTTGTTATACTCGATCAGGGGCTTTGTTATACTCGATCAGGAACTTTGTTATACTCGATCAGGGGCCTTTGTTATAATCGTTCAGGGGGCTTTGTTATACTCGATCAGGGGGCTTTTTTATACTCGACCAGGGGACTTTGTTATACTCGATCAGGGGACTTTGTTATACTGGATCAGGTGGCTTTGTTATACTCGATCAGGTAACTTTGTTATACTCGATCAGGGGCCTTTATTATAATCGTTCAGGGGACTTTCTTATACTCGATCAGGGGACTTTTTATTCTCAATCAGGGGACTTTGTTATACTCGATCTGGGGACTTTGTTATACTCGATCAGGGGACTTTGTTATACTCGACCAGGGGAGTTTGTTATTCTCGGCCAGGGGACTTTGTTATACTCGATCAGGGGCCTTTGTTAAACTCGATCAGGGGCCTTTGTTATACTCGTTCAGGGGAATTTGTTATACTTGATCAGGGGACTTTGTTATACTCGAGTAGGGGTTTTAGTTATACTCGATCAGGGGGCTTTGTTATACTGGTTCAGGGGACTTTGTTATACTCGATCAGAGAACTTTGTTATACTCGATCAGGGGACTTTGTTATACTCGACCAGGGGAGTTTGTTATACTCGACCAGGGGACTTTGTTATACTCGATGAGGGGCCTTTGTTAAACTCGATGAGGTACCTTTGTTATACTCGACCAGGGGACTTTGTTATACTCGATCAGGGGCCTTTGTTATAATCGTTCAGGGAACTATGTTATACTCGATCAGGGGACTTTGTTATACTCGATCAGGGGACTTTGTTATACTCGATCAGGGGGCTTTGTTTTACTCGATCAGGAAACTTTGTTATACTCGATCAGGGGCCTTTGTTATACCCGATCAGGGGACTTTGTTATACTCGATCAGGATTTTGTTATACTCTATGAGGGGGCTTTGTTATACTCAATTAGGGGGCTTTGTTATATACTTGATCAGGGCCTTTGTTATAATCGTCCAGGGTCTTTGTTATACTCGATGATGGGACTGTGTTATACTCGTTCAGGGGACTTTGTTATACTCGATTAGGGGACTTTGTTATACTCGAATAGGGGCCTTTGTTAAACTCGATCAAAGGCCTATGTTATTCTCGATGAGGGGCCTTTGTTAAACTCGATTAGGGGACTTTGTTTTACTCGTTCAGGGGACTTTGTTATACTCGCTCAGAGGACTTTGTTATACTCGATCAGGGGACTTTGTTATACTCGACCAGGGGAGTTTGTTATACTCGACCAGGGGACTTTGTTATACTCGATGAGGGCCTTTGTTAAACTCGATGAGGTACCTCTGTTATACTCGACCAGGGGACTTTGTTATACTCGATCAGGAACTTTGTTATACTCGATGAGGGGCCTTTGTTAAACTCGATCAGGGGCTTTGTTATACTCGATCAGGAAACTTTGTTATTCTCGATAAGGGGGACTTTGTTATACTCGATCAGGGGGCTTTGTTATACTCAATCAGGGAACTTTGTTATACTCGATCAGCGGCCTTTGTTATACTCGATCAGGGGACTTTGTTATACTCGACCAGACGACATTGTTATTCTCGTTCAGGGGCCTTTGTTATACTTGATCAGGGGGCTTTGTTATACTCGATCAGGGGACTTTGTTATTCTCGATAAGGGGGACTTTGTTATATTCGATCAGGGGCCTTTGTTATGCTCGACCAGGGGACTTGGTTATACTCGATCAGGGGCCTTTGTTTAACTCGATCAGGGGCCTTTGTTATACTCGATCAGGCGACTTTGTTATACTCGATCAGTGGACTTTGTTATACTCGATCAGGGGGCATTGTTTTACTCGATCAGGAAACTTTGTTATACTCGATCAGGGGACTTTGTTATACTCGATGAAGGGCCTTTGTTATACACCGATGAGGGGACTTTGTTCTACTCGATCAGGGGACTTTGTTATACTCGATCAGGGGACATTGTTATATTCGATGAGGGGACTTTGTTATACTCGATGATGGGACTGTGTTATACTCGCTCAGGGGACTTTGTTATACCGGATCAGAGGACTTTTTTATACTCGAATAAGGGCCTTTGTTAAACTCGATCAAAGGCCTTTGATATTCTCGATGAGGGGCCTTTGTTAAACTCGATTAGGGGACTTTGTTCTATTCGTTCAGGAGACTTTGTTATACTCGATCAGGGGACTTTGTTATACTCGATGAAGAGCCTTTGTTATACACCGATGAGGGGACTTTGTTCTACTCGACCAGGGGACTTTGTTATACTCGATCATGGGACATTGTTATATTCGATGAGGGGACTTTGTTATACTCGATGATGGGACTGTGTTATACTCGTTCAGGGGACTTTGTTATACAGGATCAGGGGACTTTGTTATACTCGAATAGGGGCCTTTGTTAAACTCGATCAAAGGCCTTTGATATTCTCGATGAGGGGCCTTTGTTAAACTCGATTAGGGGACTTTGTTCTATTCGTTCAAGAGACTTTGTTGTACTTGATCACGGGATTTTGTTATACTCGATGAGGGGGTTTTGTTATACTCGATCAGGGGGCTTTGTTATAATTGATCAGGGGCCTTTGTTATAATCGACCAGGGAAGTTTGTTATACTCGACCAGGGGACTTTGTTATACTCTATTAGGGGCCTTTGTTAAACTCGATGAGGGCCCTTTGTTATACTCGATCAGGCGACTTTGTTATACTCGATGAGGTGACCTTGTTATACTCGATCAGGGGGCTTTGTTATACTCGATCAGGGAACTTTGTTATACTCGATCAGGGGCCTTTGTTATAATCGTTCAGGGGACTTTGTTATACTCGATCAGGGGGCTTTTTTATACTCGACCAGGGGAGTTTGTTATACTCGATTAGGGGCCTTTGTTAAACTCGGTCAGGGGCTTTTGTTATACTCGATCAGCGGAATTTGTTATACTCGATCAGGGAACTTTGTTATTCTCAATCAGGGGTCTTTGTTATACTCGATCAGGTGGCTTTGTTAAACTCGAACAGGGAACTTTTTATACTCGATCATGGGCCTTTGTTAAAATCGTTCAGGGGACTTTGTTATACTCGATCAGGGGACTTTTTTACTCAATCAGGGGACTTTGTTATACTCGATCAGAGGACTTTGTTATACTCGACCAGAGGACTTTGTTATACTCGACCAGGGGAGTTTGTTATTCTCGGTCAGGGGACTTTGTTATACTCGATGAGGGGCCATTGTTAAACTCGATGAGGGGCCTTTGTTATACTAGACCAGGGGACTTTGTTATACTCGATTAGGGGCCTTTGTTAAACTCGATCAGGGCGCCTTTGTTATACTCGTTAAGGGGACTTTGTTATACATGATCAGGGGACTTTGTTATACTCGAGTAGGGGGTTTTGTTATACTCGATCAGGGGGCTTTGTTATACTCGTTCAGGGGACTTTGTTATACTCGATCAGAGGACTTTGTTATACTCGATCAGGGGACTTTGTTATACTCGACCAGGGGAGTTTGTTATACTCGATGAAGGGCCTTTGTTAAACTCTATGAGGTACCTTTGTTATACTCGACCAGGGGACTTTGTTATATATACCGATCGAGGGCCTTTGTTATAATCGTTCAGGAACTGTTATACTCGATCAGGGGACTTTGTTATATACTCGACCAGGACTTTGTTATATATACTCGATCAAGGGCCTTTGTTAAACTCGATCAGGGCTGTTATATTCGATCAGGGCTTTGTTATTCTCGATCAGGGGACTTTTGTTATACTCGACCAGGGGGCTTTGTTATACTCGATCATTGAACTTTGTTATGCTCGATCAGAGCCTTTATTTACTCATATTCGTTCAGGGGACTTTGTTATACTCGATGAGGGGCATTTTATTCTCGACCAGGGGAGTTTATTTATACTCGATTAGGGGCCTTTGTTAAACTCGATCAGGGGCTTTTGTTATACTCGATCAGGGGAATTTGTTATACTCGATCAGGGGTCTTTGTTATACTCGATCAGGTGACTTTGTTAAACTCGATCAGGGAACTTGGTTATACTCGATCAAGGGCCTTTGTTATAATCGTTCAGGGGACTTTGTTATACTCGATCAGGGGACTTTTTATACTAAATCAGGGGATTTAGTTATACTCGATCAGGGGACTTTGTTATACTCGATCAGAAGACTTTGTTATACTCGACCAGGGGAGTTTGTTATTCTCGGCCAGGGGACTTTGTTATACTCGATGAGGGGCCTTTGTTAAACTCGATGAGGGGCCTTTGTTATACTAGACCAGGGAACTTTGTTATACTCGATCAGGGGCCTTTGTTATACTCGATCAGGGGCCTTTGTTATAATCGTCCATGGGACTTTGTTATACTAGATCAGGGGGCTTTTTTATACTCGACCAGGGGAGTTTGTTATTCTCGGCCAGGGGACTTTGTTATTCTCGATGAGGGGCCTTTGTTAAACTCGATGAGGTACCTTTGTTATACTCGACCAGGGGACTTTGTTATACTTGACCAGGGGGCTTTGTTATACTCGTTCAGGAGACTTTGTTATACTCGATCAAAGGACTTTGTTATACTCGATCAGGGGTCTTTGTTATACTCGATCAGGTGACTTTGTTAAACTCGATCAGGGAACTTTGTTATACTCGATCAGGGGCCTTTGTTATAATCGTTCAGGGGACTTTGTTATACTCGATCAGGGGACTTTTTATACTAAATCAGGGGACTTTGTTATACTCGATCAGGGGACTTTGTTATACTCGATCAGAGGACTTTGTTATACTCGACCAGGGGAGTTTGTTATTCTCGGCCAGGGGACTTTGTTATCCCCGATGAGGGGCCTTTGTTAAACTCGATGAGGGGCCTTTGTTATACTAGACCAGGGAACTTTGTTATACTCGATCAGGGGCCTTTGTTATACTCGATCAGGGGCCTTTGTTATAATTGTTCAGGGGACTTTGTTATACTAGATCAGGGGGCTTTTTTATACTCGACCAGGGGAGTTTGTTATTCTCGGCCAGGGGACTTTGTTAGACTCGATGAGGGGCCTTTGTTAAACTCGATGAGGTACCTTTGTTATACTCGACCAGGGGACTTTGTTATACTCGACCAGGGGACTTTGTTATACTCGATCAGGGGACTTTGTTATACTCGATCAAGGGCCTTTGTTAAACTAGATCAGGGGTCTTTGTTATACTCGATCACGGGACTTTGTTATACTCGACCAGGGGACTTTGTTATACTCGATCAGGGGGCTTTGTTATACTCGATCAGGGAACTTTTTTATACTCGATCAGGGACTTTTGTTATAATCGTTCAGGGGACTTTGTTATACTCGATCAGGGGACTTTGTTATACTCGATGAGGGCCTTTGTTAAACTCGATGAGGGGCCTTTGTTATTCTCGATTAGGGGACTTTGTTATACTCGATCAGGGGGCTTTGTTATACTCGATCAGGAACTTTGTTATACTCGATGAGGGGCCTTTGTTATACTCGTTCAGGGGACTTTGTTATACTAGATCAGGGGTTTGTTTTTATACTCGACCAGGGAGTTTGTTATACTCGATTAGGGGCCTGTGTTAAACTCGATCAGGGGCTTTTGTTATACTCGATCAGAAATTTATTTATATTCGATGAGGGGACTTTGTTATACTCGATCAGGTGGCTTTGTTAAACTCGATCAGGGAACTTTGTTATACTCGATCAGGGGCCTTCGTTATAATCGTTCAGGGGTCTTTGTTATATTCGAATAGGGGCCTTTGTTAAACTCGATGAGGGGGCTTTGTTATACTCGATCGGGTGGCTTTGTTATACTTGATCAGGGGCCTTTGTTATAATCGACCAGGGGAGTTTGTTATACTCGACCAGGGGACTTTGTTATACTCGATGAGGGGCCTTTGGTAAACTCGATGAGGGGCCTTTGTTATACTCGATGTGGGGACTTTGTTATACTCTATGAGGGGCCTTTGTTAAACTCGATGAGGTACCTTTGTTATACTCGACCAGGGAACTTTGTTATACTCGATCAGGGGCCTTTGTTAAAATCATTCAGGGGACTTTGCTATACTCGATCAGGGGACATTTTATACTCAATCAGGGGACTTTGTTATACTCGATCAGGGGAGTTTGTTATTCTCGGCCAGAAGACTTTGTTATACTCGATGAGGGGCCTTTGTTAAACTCGATGAGGGGCCTTTGTTATACTAGACCAGGTGACTTTGTTATACTCGATCAGGGGCCTTTGTTAAACTCGATCAAGGCCTTTGTTATATACTCGTTAAGGGACACTGTTATACTAGATCAGGGGACTTTGTTATACTCGAGTAGGGGTTTTTCTTATACTCGATCAGAACTTTATATACTCGTTCAAGGACTTTGTTATACTCGATCAGAGGACTTTGTTATACTCGATCAGGGGACTTTGTTATACTCGACCAGGGGAGTTTGTTATTCTCGATCAGGGATTTTGTTATATATGCCGATGAGGGCGCTGTTAAACTCGATGAAGTACGCTGTTATACTCGACCAGGGGACTTTGTTATACTAGATCAGGGGCCTTTGTTATAATCGTTCAGGGAACATTGTTATACTCGATCAGGGGACTTTGTTATACTCGACCAGGGGACTTTGTTATACTCGATCAGCGGCCTTTGTTAAACTCGATCAGGGGCTTTGTTATACTCGATCAGGGGACTTTGTTATTCTCGATAAGGGGGACTTTGTTATACTAGATCAGGGGCCTTTGTTATAATCGTTCAGGGAACTTTGTTATACTCGATCAGCGGCCTTTGTTATACTCGATCAGGGGACTTTGTTATACTCAATCAGGGGGCTATTTTATTCTCGACCAGGGGAGTTTGTTATACTCGATTAGGGGCCTTTGTTAAACTCGATCAGGGGCTTTTGTTATACTCGATCAGGGGAATTTGTTATACTCGATCAGGGGTCTTTGTTATACTCGATCAGGTGGTTTTGTTAAACTCGATCAGGGAACTTTGTTATACTCGATCAGGGGCCTTTGTTATAATCGATCAGGGGACTTTGTTATACTCGATCAGGGGACTTTTTATACTCAATCAGGGACTTTGTTATACTCGATCAGGGAACTTTGTTATACTCGATCAGAGGACTTTGTTATACTCGACCAGGGGAATTTGTTATACTCGACCAGGGGACTTTGTTATACTGGATCAGGGGCCCTTGTTATACTCGATCAGGTGCTTTGTTATACTCGATCAGGGGACTTTGTTATTCTCGATAAGGGGGACTTTGTTATTCTCGATCAGGGGGCTTTGTTATGCTCGATTAGGGGCCTTTGTTAAACTCGATCAGGGGATTTTGTTATACTCGATGAGGGGCCTTTGTTAAACTCGATGAGGTACCTTTGTTATACTCGACCAGGGGACTTTGTTATACTAGATCAGGGGCCTTTGTTATAATCGTTCAGGGAACTTTGTTATACTCGATCAGGGGACTTTGTTATACTCGACCAGGGGACTTTGTTATACTCGATCAGCGGCCTTTGTTAAACTCGATCAGGGGCTTTGTTATACTCGATCAGGGGACTTTGTTATTCTCGATAAGGGGGACTTTGTTATACTAGATCAGGGGCCTTTGTTATAATCGTTCAGGGAACTTTGTTATACTCGATCAGCGGCCTTTGTTATACTCGATCAGGGGACTTTGTTATACTCAATCAGGGGGCTATTTTATTCTCGACCAGGGGAGTTTGTTATACTCGATTAGGGGCCTTTGTTAAACTCGATCAGGGGCTTTTGTTATACTCGATCAGGGGAATTTGTTATACTCGATCAGGGGTCTTTGTTATACTCGATCAGGTGGTTTTGTTAAACTCGATCAGGGAACTTTGTTATACTCGATCAGGGGCCTTTGTTATAATCGATCAGGGGACTTTGTTATACTCGATCAGGGGACTTTTTATACTCAATCAGGGACTTTGTTATACTCGATCAGGGGACTTTGTTATACTCGATCAGAGGACTTTGTTATACTCGACCAGGGGAATTTGTTATACTCGACCAGGGGACTTTGTTATACTGGATCAGGGGCCCTTGTTATACTCGATCAGGGGCTTTGTTATACTCGATCAGGGGACTTTGTTATTCTCGATAAGGGGGACTTTGTTATTCTCGATCAGGGGGCTTTGTTATGCTCGATTAGGGGCCTTTGTTAAACTCGATCAGGGGCTTTTGTTATACTCGATCAGGGGAATTTGTTATACTCGATCAGGGGTCTTTGTTATACTCGATCAGGTGGCTTTGTTAAACTCGATCAGGGAACTTTGTTATACTCGATCAGGGGCCTTCGTTATAATCGTTCAAGGGACTTTGTTATATTCGAATAGGGGCTTTGTTAGACTCGATGAGGGGGCTTTGTTAAAATCGATCAGGGTCTTTGTTATACTTGATCAGGGGCCTTTGTTATAATCGACCAGGGGAGTTTGTTATACTCGACCAGGGGACTTTGTTATACTCGATGAGGGGCCTTTGGTAAACTCGATGAGGGGCCTTTGTTATACTCGACCAGGGGACTTTGTTATACTCTATAAGGGGCCTTTGTTAAACTCGATGAGGTACCTTTGTTATACTCGACCTGGGGACTTTGTTATACTCGATCAGGGGCCTTTGTTATAATCGTTCTGGGGAACTTTGTTATACTCGATCAGGGGACTTTGTTATACTCGATCAGGGGACTTTGTTATACTCGACCAGGGGAATTTGTTATACTCGTCCAGGGGACTTTGTTATACTCGATCAGGGGCCTTTGTTAAACTCGATCAGGGGCTTTGTTATACTCGATCAGGGGACTTTGTTATTCTCGATAAGGGTGACTTTGTTATTCTCGATCAGGGGGCTTTGTTATACTCGATCAGGGAACTTTGTTATACTCGATCAGCGGCCTTTGTTATACTCGATCAGGGGTTTTTGATATACTCGACCAGACGACATTGTTATACTCGTTCAGGGACCTTTGTTATACATGATCAGGGGGCTTTGTTATACTCGATCAGGGGACTTTGTTATTCTCGATAAGGGGGACTTTGTTATATTCGATGAGGGGCCTTTGTTATACTCGACCAGGGGACTTGGTTATACTCGATCAGGGGCCTTTGTTTAACTCGATCAGGGGCCTTTGTTATACTCGATCAGGCGACTTTGTTATACTCGATCAGGGGACTTTGTTATACTCGATCAGGGGGCATTGTTTTACTCGATCAGGAAACTTTGTTATACTCGATCAGGGGACTTTGTTTTACTCGATGAAGGGCCTTTGTTATACTCGATGAGGGGACTTTGTTCTAGTCGATCAGGGGACTTTGTTATACTCGATCAGGGGACATTGTTATATTCGATGAGGGGACTTTGTTATACTCGATGATGGGACTGTGTTATACTCGTTCAGGGGACTTTGTTATACCGGATCATGGGACTTTGTTATACTCGAATAGGGGCCTTTGTTAAACTCGATTAGGGGACTTTGTTCTATTCGTTCAGGAGACTTTGTTATACGTGATCAGGGGATTTTATTATACTCGATGAGGGGGCTTTGTTATACTCGATCAGGGGGCTTTGTTATACTTGATCAGGGGCCTTTGTTATAATCGACCAGGGGAGTTTGTTATACTCGACCAGGGGACTTTGTTATACTCGATGAAGGGCCTTTGTTAAACTCGATGAGGGGCCTTTGTTATACTCGACCAGGGGACTTTTGTTTTACTCGATCATGGGCCTCTGTTAAACTCGATCAGGGGCCTTTGTTATTCTCGATCAGGGGACTTTGTTAAACTCGATCAGGGGGCTTTGTTATACTCGATCACGGAACTTTGTTATACTCGATCAGGGGCCTTTGTTATAATCGTTCAGGGGACTTTGTTATAGTCGATCAGGGGTCTTTTTTATACTCGACCAGGGGAGTTTGTTATACTCGATTAGGGGCCTTTGTTAAACTCGGTCAGGGGCTTTTGTTATACTCGATCAGAGGAATTTGTTATACTCGATCAGGGGTCTTTGTCATACTCGATCAGGTGGCTTTGTTAAACTCGATCAGGGAACTTTGTTATACTCGATCAGGGGCCTTTGTTAAAATCGTTCAGGGAATTTGTTATACTCGATCAGGGGACTTTTTATACTCAATCAGGGGACTATGTTATACTCGATCAGGGGACTTTGTTATACTCGATCAGAGGACTTTGTTATACTCGACCAGGGGAGTTTGTTATTCTCGGCCAGGGGACTTTGTTATACTCGATGAGGGTCCTTTGTTAAACTCGATGAGGGGCCTTTGTTATACTAGACCAGGGGACTTTGTTATACTCGATCAGGGGCCTTTGTTAAACTCGATGAGGGGCCTTTGTTATACTCGTTCAGGGGACTTTGTCATACTTGATCAGGGGACTTTGTTATACTCGATCAGGGGACTTTGTTATACTCGACCAGAGCTTTGTTGTACTCGACCAGGACTTTTGTTATACTCGATGATGTGGGCCTTGTTAAACTCGGGATGAGGTATTCTTGTTATACTCGACCAGGACTTTTGTTGCTACTCATGATCAGGGCCTTGTTTATAATCGTTCAGGAACTCGGCGGTACTCGATCACAGGACTTTGTTATACTCGACCAGGGACTTTGTTATACTCGATCAGGGCCTTGTTAAACGCGATCAGGGGCTTTGTTATACTCGATCAGGGACTTTGTTATTCTCGATGAGGACTTTGTTATAACTCGATCAGGGGCTTTGTTATACTTGATCAGGAACTTGTTATACTCGATCAGGGCCTTGTTATAATCGCCTGAAGACTTTTGTTATACTCGATCATGTGCCTTTTTATACTCTCGACCAGGGGAGTTTGATATACCTGATTAGGGGCCTTGTTAAACCCGATCAGGGCTTTTTGTTATACTCGATCAGGGGAATTTGTTATACTCGTGATCAGGGTCTTCTTTTGTTATACTCGATCAGGTGGTTTTGTTAAAACTCGACTCAGAAACTTTTCTTATACTCGATCATGGGCCTTTCTTAAAATCGTTCAGGGGACTTTGTTATACTCGATCAGGGGACTTTTTTACTCAATCAGGGGACTTTGTTATACTCGATCAGAGGACTTTGTTATACTCGACCAGAGGACTTTGTTATACTCGACCAGGGGAGTTTGTTATTCTCGGTCAGGGGACTTTGTTATACTCGATGAGGGGCCATTGTTAAACTCGATGAGGGGCCTTTGTTATACTAGACCAGGGGACTTTGTTATACTCGATTAGGGGCCTTTGTTAAACTCGATCAGGGCGCCTTTGTTATACTCGTTAAGGGGACTTTGTTATACATGATCAGGGGACTTTGTTATACTCGAGTAGGGGGTTTTGTTATACTCGATCAGGGGCCTTTGTTATACTCGTTCAGGGGACTTTGTTATACTTGATCAGGGGACTTTGTTATACTCGACCAGGGGAGTTTGTTATACTCGACCAGGGGATTTTGTTATACTCGATGAGGGGCCTTTGTTAAACTCGATGAGGTACCTTTGTTATACTCGACCAGGGGACTTTGTTATACTCGATCAGGGGCCTTTGTTAAACTCGATCAGGGGCCTTTGTTATACTCGTTCAGGGGACTTTGTTCTACTTGATCAGGGGACTTTGTTATACTCGAGTAGGGGGTTTTGTTATACTGGATCAGGGGGCTTTGTTATACTCGTTCAGGTGACTTTGTTATACTCGATCAGAGGACTTTGTTATATTCGATCAGGGGACTTTGTTATACTCGACCAGGGGAGTTTGTTATACTCGACCAGGGGATTTTGTTATACTCGATGAGGGGCCTTTGTTAAACTCGATGAGGTACCTTTGTTATACTCGACCAGGGGACTTTGTTATACTCGATCAGGGGCCTTTGTTATAATCGTTCAGAGAACTTTGTTATACTCGATCAGGGGACTTTGTTATACTCGACCAGGGGACTTTGTTATACTCGATCAGCGGCCTTTGTTAAACTCGATCAGGGGCTTTGTTATACTCGATAAGGGGACTTTCTTATTCTCGATAAGGGGGACTTTGTTATACTCGATCAAGGGGCTTTGTTATACTCAATCAAGGTACTTGTTATACTCGATCAGCGGCCTTTGTTATACTCGATCAGGGGACTTTGTTATACTCGATCAGGGGGCTTTTTTATACTCGACCAGGGGAGTTTGTTATACTCGATTAGGGGCCTTTGTTAAACTCGATCAGGGGCTTTTTGTTATACTCGATCAAGGGGGAATTTGTTATACTCGATCAAGGTGCTGTTATACTCGATCAGGTGGTTTTTGTTAAACTCGATCAGGGAACTGTCATACTCGATCAAGGGCCTTTGTTATAATCGTTCAGGGGACTTTGTTATACTCGTTCAGGGGACACATACTCAATCAGGGGACTTTGTTATACTCGATAAGGAGACTTTGTTATACTCGATCAGAGGACTTTGTTATACTCGACCAGGGGAGTTTGTTATTTTCGGTCAGGGGACTTTGTTATACTCGATGAGGGGCCTTTGTTAAACTCGATGAGGGGCCTTTGTTATACTAGACCAGGGGACTTTGTTATACTCGATCAGGGGCCTTTGTTAAACTCGATCAGGGGCCTTTGTTATACTCGTTTAGGGGACTTTGTTATACTTGATCAGGGGACTTTGTTATACTCGAGTAGGGGGTTTTTTTATACTCGACCAGGGGGCTTTGTTATACTCGATCAGAGGACTTTGTTATACTCGACCAGGGGAGTTTGTTATTCTCGGCCAGGGGACTTTGTTATACTCGATGAGGGGCCTTTGTTAAACTCGATGAGGGGCCTTTGTTATAGTAGACCAGGAGACTTTGTTATACTCCATCAAGGGCCTTTGTTAAACTCGATCAAAGGCCTTTGATATTCTCGATGAGGGGCCTTTGTTAAACTCTATTAGGGGACTTTGTTCTACTCGTTCAGGGGACTTTGTTATACTTGATCAGGGGATTTTGTTATACTCGATGAGGGGGCTTTTTTATACTCGATCAGGGGGCTTTGTTATACTCGTTCAGGGGACTTTGTTATACTCGACCAGGGAGTTTATACTCGACCAGGGGATTTTGTTATACTCGATGAGGGCGCTGTTAAACTCGATGAGGTACCTTTGTTATACTCGACCAGGGGACTTTGTTATACTCGATCAGGGGCCTTTGTTAAACTCGATCAGGGGCCTTTGTTATACTCGTTCAGGGGACTTTGTTCTACCTACTTGATCAGGGGACTTTGTTATACTCAGTAGGGGTTTTTGTTATATGCACCTGGATCAGGGGCTTTGTTATACTCGTTCAGGTGACTTTGTTATACTCGATCAGAGGACTTTGTTATATTCGATCGGACTTTGTTATACTCGACCGGGGGTTTGTGCGCCTCTGACCAGGGATTTTGTTGCTATACTCGATGAGGGGCCTTTGTTAAACTCGATGAGGTACCTTTGTTATACTCGACCAGGGACTTTGTTATACTCGATCAGGGGCCTTTGTTAAACTCGATGAGGTACCTTTGTTATACTCGATCAGGCTACTTTGTTATACTCGATCAGGGGACTTTGTTATATTCGATCAGGGGGGCTTTGTTATACTCGATCAGGGAACTTTGTTATACTAGATCAGGGGACTTTGTTTTACTCGATGAGGGGGCTTTGTTATACTCGATCAAGGGACTTTGTTATATTCGATCAGGGGACTTTGTTATACTCGATCAGCGGCCTTTGTTATACTCGATCAGGGGACTTTGTTATACTCGATCAGGGGGCTTTTTTATACCCGACCAGGGGAGTTTGTTATACTCGATTAGGGGCCTTTGTTAAACTCGATCAGGGGCTTTTGTTATACTCGATCAGGGGAATTTGTTATACTCGATCAGGGGTCTTTGTTATACTCGATCAGGTGGTTTTGTTAAACTCGATCAGGGAACTTTGTCATACTCGATCAAGGGCCTTTGTTATAATCGTTCAGGGGACTTTGTTATACTCGTTCAGGGGACTTTTTATACTCAATCAGGGGACTTTGTTATACTCGATAAGGAGACTTTGTTATACTCGATCAGAGGACTTTGTTATACTCGACCAGGGGAGTTTGTTATTTTCGGTCAGGGGACTTTGTTATACTCGATGAGGGGCCTTTGTTAAACTCGATGAGGGGCCTTTGTTATACTAGACCAGGGGACTTTGTTATACTCGATCAGGGGCCTTTGTTAAACTCGATCAGGGGCCTTTGTTATACTCGTTTAGGGGACTTTGTTATACTTGATCAGGGGACTTTGTTATACTACTCGGTAGGGGTTTTATACTCGACCAGGGGGCTTTGTTATACTCGATCAGAGGACTTTGTTATACTCGACCAGGGTTTGTTATTCTCAGCCAGGGGACTTTGTTATACTCGATGAGGGGCCATTGTTAAACTCGATGAGGGGCCTTTGTTATACTAGACCAGGGGACTTTGTTATACTCGATTAGGGGCCTTTGTTAAACTCGATCAGGGCGCCTTTGTTATACTCGTTAAGGGGACTTTGTTATACATGATCAGGGGACTTTGTTATACTCGAGTAGGGGGTTTTGTTATACTCGATCAGGGGGCTTTGTTATACTCGTTCAGGGGACTTTGTTATACTCGATCAGAGGACTTTGTTATACTCGATCAGGGGACTTTGTTATACTCGACCAGGGGAGTTTGTTATACTCGATGAAGGGCCTTTGTTAAACTCTATGAGGTACCTTTGTTATACTCGACCAGGGGACTTTGTTATACTCGATCAGGGCTGTTAAACTCGATCAGGGGCCTTTGTTATACTCGTTCAGGGGACTTTGTTCTACTGATCAGGGGACTTTGTTGCTCAGTAGGGGTTTGTTATACTGGATCAGGGGAACTGTTTATACTCGTTCAGTGAGCTGTTATACTCGATCAAGGGACTTTGTTATATTATTCGATCAGGGGACTTTGTTATACTCGACCAGGGGACATTTATACTCGACAAGGATTTTGTTATACTCGATGAGGGGCCTTTGCTAAACTCGATGAGGTACCTTTGTATACTCGACCAGGGGACTTTGTTATACTCGATCAGAGGGGCCTTTGTTATAATCGTTCAGAAACTTTGTTACTCGATCAGGGGACTTTGTTATATACTCGACCAGGGGACTTTGTTATACTCGATCAGCGGCCTTTGTTAAACTCGATCAGGGGCTTTGTTATACTCGATCAGGGGACTTTGTTATTCTCGATAAGGGGGACTTTGTTATACTCGATCAAGGGGCTTTGTTATACTCGATTAGGGAACTTTGTTATACTCGATCAGCGGCCTTTGTTATACTCGATCATGGGACTTTGTTATACTCGATCAGGGGGCTTTTTTATACTCGACCAGGGGAGTTTGTTATACTCGATTAGGGGCCTTTGTTAAACTCGATCAGGGGCTTTTGTTATACTCGATCAAGGGAATTTGTTATACTCGATCAGGGGTCTTTGTTATACTCGATCAGGTGGTTTTGTTAAACTCGATCAGGGAACTTTGTCATACTCGATCAGGGGCCTTTGTTATAATCGATTAGGGGACTTTGTTATACTCGTTCAGGGGACTTTTTATACTCAATCAGGGGACTTTGTTATACTCGATCAAGGGACTTTGTTATACTCGATCAGAGGACTTTGTTATACTCGACCAGGGGAGTTTGTTATTCTCGGTCAGGGGACTTTGTTATACTCGATGAGGGGCCTTTGTTAAACTCGATGAGGGGCCTTTGTTATACTAGACCAGGGGACTTTGTTATACTCGATCAAGGGGCCTTTGTTAAAGCTCGATCAGGGGCTTTGTATACTCGTTTAGGGACTTTGTTATACTTGATCAGGGACTTTGTTATACTCAGTAGGGTTTTTTATACTTTCGATCAGGGGCTTTGTTATATACTCGTTCAGGGGCTTTGTTATACTCGATCAGGGTTTTCATTGCCTCTCGACCAGGGGACTTTGTTATACTCAATCAAGGGCTTTGTTCTCGATCAGGGAACTTTGTTATTCTCGATAAGGGGGACTTTGTTATACTCGATCAAGGGGCTTTGTTATACTCGATCAGGGAACTTTGTTATACTCGATCAGCGGCCTTTGTTATACTCGATCAGGGGACTTTGTTATACTCGACCAGACGACATTGTTATACTCGTTCAGGGGCCTTTGTTATACTTGATTAGGGGGCTTTGTTATACTCGATCAGGGGACTTTGCTATTCTCGATAAGGGGGACTTTGTTATACTCGATCTGGGGCCTTTGTTATACTCGTTCAGGCACCTTTGTTATATTCGATCAGGGGCGTTTGTTATACTCGACCAGGGAACTTTGTTATACTCGATCAGGGGCCTTTGTTAAACTCGATCAGGGGCCTTTGTTATACTTGATCAGGCGACTTTGTTATACTCGATCAGGGGACTTTGTTATACTCGATCAGGGGGCATTGTTTTACTCGTTCAGGAAACTTTGTTATACTCGACCAGGGGAGTTTGTTATACTCGACCAGGGGACTTTGTTATACTCGATGAGGGGCCTTTGTTATACTTGATTAGGGGCCTTTGTTATAACCGTTCAGGGGACTTTGTTATACTCGATCAGGGAACTTTGTTATACTCGATCAGGGGCCTTTGTTTTACTCGATCAGGAAACTTTGTTATACTCGATCAGGGGCCTTTGTTATAATCGTTCAAAGGACTTTGTTATACTCGATCAGGGGACTTTGTTATACTCGATCAGGGGACTTTGTTATACTCGATCAGGGGGCTTTGTTTTACTCGATCAGGAAACTTTGTTATACTCCATCAGGGGCATTTGTTATACCCGATCAGGGGACATTGTTATACTCGATCAGGGGACTTTCTTATACTCTATGAGGGGGCTTTGTTATACTCAATCAAGGGGCTTTATTATACTTGATTAGGGGCCTTTGTTATAACCGTTCAGGGGACTTTGTTATACTCGATCAGGGGACTTTGTTATACTCGACCAGGGGACTTTGTTATACTCGATGAGGTACCTATGTTATACTCGATCAGGGGGCTTTGTTATACTCGATCAGGGAACTTTGTTATACTCGATCAGTGGCCTTTGTTTTACTCGATCAGGAAACTTTGTTATACTCGATCAGGGGCCTTTGTTATAATCGTTCAAAGGACTTTGTTATACTCGGTCAGGGGACTTTGTTATACTCGATCAGGGGACTTTGTTATACTCGATCAGGGGGCTTTGTTTTACTCGGATCAGGAAATCCTTTGTTATACTTCCGATCAGGGGCTCTTTGTTATACCTGGATCAGGGACTTTTGTTATACTTCGATCAGGACTTTCTTATACCTATGAGGGGGGCTGGTTATACTCACAATCAGGGCTTTAGTTATAATGGATTAGTGGCCTTTTGTTGAAACGTAACCAGGGACTTGTTATACCGATCAGGGACTTTGTTATACTCGACCAGGGACTTGTTATACTCGACTGCGGCCTCTGTTAAACCTGATCAGGGGCCTTTGTTATACTCGATCAGGGGACTTGTTATTCTCGGATCAGGGGACTTTGTTATACTCGATCAGGGGGCTTTGTTATACTTGATCAGGGAACTTCTTGTTATACTAGATCAGGGGCCTTTGTTATAATCGTTCAGGGGAATTTTGTTATACTCTTGATCAGGGGGCTTTTATGCTCCTCGACCAGGAGTTTGTTATACTCGATTAGGGGACTTTGTTAAACTCGATCAGGGGCTTTTGTTATACTCGATCAGGGGAATTTGTCATACTCGATCAGGGGTCGTTGTTATACTCGATCAGGTGGTTTTGTTAAACTCGATCAGGGAACTTTGTTATACTCGATTAGGGGCCTTTGTTATAATCGTTCAGGGGACTTTGTTATACTCGATCAGGGGACTTTTTATACTCGACCAGGGGACTTTGTTATACTCGATCAGCGGCCTTTGTTAAACTCGATCAGGGGCTTTGTTATACTCGATAAGGGGACTTTGTTATTCTCGATAAGGGGGACTTTGTTATACTCGATCAAGGGGCTTTGTTATACTCGATCAGGGAACTTTGTTATACTCGATCAGCGGACTTTGTTATACTCGACCAGGGGAGTTTGTTATTTTCGGTCAGGGGACTTTGTTATACTCGATGAGGGGCCTTTGTTAAACTCGATGAGGGGCCTTTGTTATACTAGACCAGTGGACTTTGTTATACTCGATCAGGGGCCTTTGTTAAACTCGATCAGGGGCCTTTGTTATACTCGTTTAGGGGACTTTGTTATACTTGATCAGGGGACTTTGTTATACTCGAGTAGGGGGTTTTGTTATACTCGATCAGGGGGCTTTGTTATACTCGTTCAGGGAACTTTGTTATACTCGATCAGGGGACTTTGTTATACTCGACCAGGGGACTTTGTTATACTCGATCAGGGGCTTTGTTATACTCGATCAGGGAACTTTGTTATTCTCGATAAGGGGGACTTTGTTATACTCGATCAAGGGGCTTTGTTATACTCGATCAGGGAACTTTGTTATACTCGATCAGCGGCCTTTGTTATACTCGATCAGGGGACTTTGTTATACTCGACCAGACGACATTGTTATACTCGTTCAGGGGCCTTTGTTATACTTGATTAGGGGGCTTTGTTATACTCGATCAGGGGACTTTGCTATTCTCGATAAGGGGGACTTTGTTATACTCGATCTGGGGCCTTTGTTATACTCGTTCAGGCACCTTTGTTATATTCGATCAGGGGCGTTTGTTATACTCGACCAGGGAACTTTGTTATACTCGATCAGGGGCCTTTGTTAAACTCGATCAGGGGCCTTTGTTATACTTGATCAGGCGACTTTGTTATACTCGATCAGGGGACTTTGTTATACTCGATCAGGGGGCATTGTTTTACTCGTTCAGGAAACTTTGTTATACTCGACCAGGGGAGTTTGTTATACTCGACCAGGGGACTTTGTTATACTCGATGAGGGGCCTTTGTTATACTTGATTAGGGGCCTTTGTTATAACCGTTCAGGGGACTTTGTTATACTCGATCAGGGAACTTTGTTATACTCGATCAGGGGCCTTTGTTTTACTCGATCAGGAAACTTTGTTATACTCGATCAGGGGCCTTTGTTATAATCGTTCAAAGGACTTTGTTATACTCGATCAGGGGACTTTGTTACCTTCCGGATCAGGGACTTTGTTATACTCGGGATCAGGGGGCTTTGTTTTACCTGATCAGGAAATCCTGGCGGCACTACCTTCGATCAGGGGCCTCTTTGTTATACTCGACCAGTTGAGTTTGTTATAATCGACCAGGGGACTTTGTTATACTCGATGAGGGGCCTTTGTTAAATTCGATGAGGGGCCTTTGTTATACTCGACCATGGGACTTTGTTATAACCGTTCAGGGGACTTTGTTATACTCGATCAGGGGACTTTGTTATACTCAATCAGGGGACTTTGTTATACTCGACCAGGGGAGATTGTTACACTCGACCAGAGGACTTTGTTATATTCGATCAGGGGATTTTGTTATTCTCGATCAGGGGACTTTGTTATACTCGTTCAGGGGACTTTGTTATACTTTGATCAGGGAACTTTGTTATACTCGATCAGGGGCCTTTGTTATAATCGTTCAGGGGACTTTGTTATACTCGATCAGGGGGCTTATTTATACTCGACCAGGGGAGTTTGTTATACTCGATTAGGGGCCTTTGTTAAACTCGATCAGGGGCTTTTGTTATACTCGATCAGGGGAATTTGTCATACTCGATCAGGGGTCTTTGTTATACTCGATCAGGTGGTTTTGTTAAACTCGATCAGGGAACTTTGTTATACTCGATTAGGGGCCTTTGTTATAATCGTTCAGGGGACTTTGTTATACTCGATCAGGGGACTTTTTATACTCAATGAGGGGACTTTGTTATACTCGATCAGGGGACTTTGTTATACTCGATCAGAGGACTTTGTTATACTCGACCAGGGGAGTTTGTTATTCTCGGCCAGGGGACTTTGTTATACTCGATGAGGGGCCTTTCTTAAACTCGATGAGGGGCCTTTGTTATACTCGTTAAGGGGACTTTGTTATACTTGATCAGGGGACTTTGTTATACTCGAGTAGGGGGTTTTGTTATACTCGATCAGGGGGCTTTGTTATACTCGTTCAGTGGACTTTGTTATACTCGATCAGAGGACTTTGTTATACTCGATCAGGGGACATTGTTATACTCGACCAGGGGAGTTTGTTATACTCGACCAGGGGATTTTGTTATACTCGATGAGGGGCCTTTGTTAAACTCGATCAGGTACCTTTGTTATACTCGACCAGGGGACTTTGTTATACTAGATCAGGGGCCTTTGTTATAATCGTTCAGGGAACATTGTTATACTCGATCAGGGGACTT
>NW_024727366.1:0-3309 GCF_018991925.1 Homarus americanus
CAGCCTCCTAGGTACTCCTCTGTCACTCCCTGATACACGTCTAACACTCCCAGGTACCATGACACTCCCAGGTAAACCACCTCCCAGGCACACCTCTGACACTTCCAGGTACACCTCAGACACTCCCAGGTACACCTCCGACACTCCAGGTACACCTCCGACCTCCCAGGTACACTTTTACACTCCCAGGTGCATCTCAGACACTCCCAGTGCCTCCCAGCCTCCCAGGTACCTCTGCACTCCCAGGTACATCTGACCTCCCAGGTACGTCCCTGACCTCCCAGGTACTCCATTGACACTCCCTGGTACAACCTGGCCTCCCAGGTACACCTCTGACACTCCCAGGTACCTCTGACACTCTGGGTACACCTCAGACACTCACAGGTACCCCAGACACTCCCAGGTACACCCCAGACACTCCCAGGTACACTTCTCACACTCCTTGAAGTGCACCTCCGTCCTCCCAGGTACACCTCTGACACTCCCAGGCCTCTCACTCCCAGGTACACCTCTGACACTCCCGTGCTCACTGACATTCCCTGGTACACCTCTGACACTCCCAGGTATTCCTCTCACTCCTGGTACATCATTGGCCTCCCAGGTACACCGTGACACTCCCAGGTACACGTGACATTGCCAAGTACACCTCCAGACACTGCAGGTACCTCAGGCACTGCCAGGTACACCTCAGACAATCCCAGGTACACCTCGAACTCTCAGGTGCACCTCTGACACTCAAGTGCACCTCTGACACTCCAGGCACACCTCTGACACTCCCAGGTACCTCAGACACCACCAGGTACACCGCTGACCTCCCAGGTACACCTCTGACTCTCCCAAGAACACCTCTGACACTCCCAGGTACACCTCCCACACTCCAGGTACCTCCGACACTCCCAGGTACCTTCTCCACACTCCCAGGTACACCTTCGACACTCCCAGGTACAACTCCGGCACTCCAGGTGCGTCTCCGATACTCCTAGGTACACCTCTGACCTCCCAGGTACACCTCCGACCACTCCCTGGGTATTCGTGACACTCCTGGTACATCTCTGACCTCCCAGGTACACCTCAGACACTCCTGGTACACCTCTGACACTCCCAAGCCTCTTTCACTCCCTGGTTCTCCCGTGCGACTCCCAGGTACACCTCAGACACTCCCAGGTACACCTCAGACACTCCCAGGTGCCTGACAGTCCGGTACACCTCAGACACTCTCGTACCTCAGACACTCCTAGGTACACCTCTGGCTCTCAGTACAACACTGCCAGGTACACCTCTGACACTCCATGTACACCTCCGACACTCCCGGTACCTCCTGACACTCCGTGCTCACTGACACTCCCTGGTACACCCCAGACACTCCCCAGGTGCCTCCAACACTCCCAGGTACACCTCTGACACTCCCAGGTTCTCCACTGACATTCCTGGTACACCTCTGACACTCCCAGGTACACGTCCAACACTCCCAGATACCTCGGCACTCCCAGGTACACCTCCGATACTCCCAGGTACACCTCTGACCTCCCAGGTACCTCTGAGCCTCCTAGGTGCTCCTCTGTCACTCCCTGATGCACCTCTAACACTCCCAGGTGCACCGGTGACACTCCCAGAAACACCGCTGACAGTGCCAGGTACACCTCAGACACTGCCAGGTACACCTCAGACACTGCCAGGTAAACCTCAGACACTCCCAGGTACACCTCAGACACTCAAGGTGCACCTCTGACACTCCCAAGTGCACCTCCTGACACTCCCAGGCACACCTCAGACACTGCCAGGTAACCTCAGACACTCCCAGGTACACCTCAGACAATCCCACACCTCTGACACTCCCAGGTACACCTCCGACACTCCAGGTACACCTCCGACACTCCCAGGTTCATTTACACTCCACATACACCTCCGACACTCCCAGGTGCCTCTGACCTCCCAGGTACACCTCTGACAATCCCAGGTACACCTCTGACCTCCCAGGTACCTCTGACAACTCCCAGGTACTCAATGACATTCCGTGTCACACCCCTGACACTCCCAGGTACCCTCTGACCTCCCAGGTACACCAGGGCACTCCCAGGTACACTTCTCACCTCCCATTACCATCTGACCTCCTAGGTACTCCTCTGTCACTCCTGATACCGTCTAACCTCCCAGGTACACCGCTGAGCCTCCAGGTAAACCGCTGACACTCCCAGTGGCTCCTTTGACACTCCCAGGCACACCTCTGACACTTCCAGGTACACCTCAGACACTCCCAGGTACACCTCCGACACTCCCAGGTACACCTCCGACACTCCCAGGTACCTTTTTACACTCCCAGGTGCAGATCAGACACTCCCAGGTACCTCTGACACTAACAGGTACACCTCTGACCTCCCAGGTACCCATCTGACCTCCCAGGTACGTCTCTGACACTCCAGGGTACTCCATTGACACTCCCTGGTACAACCCTGACACTCCCTGGTACATCTCTGACCTCCCAGGTACACCTCACTATCCTGGAACACCTCTGACCTCCCAGGTTTTCCTCTTTCAATCCCTGGTTCTCCCCTCACTCCCTAGGTACACCTCAGACATTCCCAGGTACACCTCAGACACTACCAGGTACACCTCTGCACTTCGGTACACCTCAGACATTCCTAGGTACACCCCTACCTCCCAGGTACACCTCTCACACTCCCAGGTACTCCTGTGACACTCTCTGGTACTTCTCTCCAGCCTCCAGGTACACCTCAGACACTCCCAGGTACACCTCAGACATTCCCAGATACACCTCAGACACTTCCAGGCACAACTCTGACACTCCCAGGTACCTCCTGACACTGCCAGGTTCACCTCTGACACTCCATGTACACCTCCGACACTCCCATGTACACCTCTGACCTCCCAGGTACTCCACTGCCTCCCTGGTGCACCCGAGGCACTCTCAGGTACACCTCCGACCTCCCAGGTACACCTCTGATACTCCCAGGTTCTCCACTCACATTCCTGGTACACCCCTGACACTCCCAAGTGCACCTCTGAACACTCCCAGGCACACCTCTGACATTCCAGGTACATGTCCAGACACTCCCAGGTACACCCCTTGCACTCCCAGACACCTCGCACTCTCAAGTACATCTCTGACCTCCCAGGTACACCTCCGACACTCCCAGGTACCTCTGACACTCCCAGGTACACTTCTCACCTCCAAGGTACTCACTGGCATTCCTGGTACACCCTAACACTCCCAGGTACACCTCTGACCTCCCAGGTACCAGACACTCCCAGGTACACTTCTCACTCCAGGTACATCTCTGAGCCTCCTAG
>NW_024727367.1:0-29437 GCF_018991925.1 Homarus americanus
GTAGTGAAGGTTGTGAAGTGAGATGTAGTGAAGATTGTGTAGTGAGATGTAGTGAAGATTGTGAAGTGAGAGGTAGTGAAGATTGTGAAGTGAGATGTAGTGAAGATTGTGAAGTGAGATGTAGTGAAGATTGTGAAGTGAGATGTAGTGAAGATTGTGAAGTGAGATGTAGTGAAGATTGTGAAGTGAGATGTAGTAAAGATTGTGAAGTGAGATATGGTGAAGATTGTGAAGTGAGATGTAGTGAAAGATTGTGAAGTGAGATGTAATGAAGATTGTGAAGTGAGATGTATTGAAGATTGTGAAGTGAGATGTAGTGAAGATTGTGAAGTGAGATGTAGTGAAGTTTGTGAAGTGGGATGTAGTGAAGATTGTGAAGTGAGATGTAGTGAAGATTGTGAAGTGGGATATTGTGAAGATTGTGAAGTGAGATGTAGTGAAGATTGTGAAGTGAGATGTAATGAAGATTGTGAAGTGAGATGTAGTGAAGATTGTGAAGTGAGATGTAGTGAAGATTGTGAAGTGAGAGGTAGTGAAGATTGTGAAGTGAGATGTAGTGAAGATTGTGAAGTGAGAAGTAGTGAAGATTGTGAAGTGGGATGTAGTGAAGATTGTGAAGTGAGATGTAGTGAAGATTGTGAAGTGAGATGTAGTGAAGATTGTGAAGTGGGATGTAGTGAAGATTGTGAAGTGAGATGTAGTGAAGATTGTGAAGTGGGATGTAGTGAAGATTGTGAAGTGAGATGTAGTGAAGATTGTGAAGTGAGATGTAATGAAGATTGTGAAGTGAGATGTAGTGAAGATTGTGAAGTGAGATGTAGTGAAGATTGTGAAGTGAGATGTAGTGAAGATTGTGAAGTGAGATGTAGTGAAGATTGTGAAGTGAGATGTAGTGAAGATTGTGAAGTGAGATGTAGTGAAGATTGTGAAGTGAGATGTAGTGAAGATTGTGAAGTGAGATGTGGTAAAGATTGTGAAGTGAGATGTAGTGAAGATTGTGAAGTGAGATGTAGTGAAGATTGCGAAGTGAGATGTAGTGAAGATTGTGAAGTGAGATGTAGTGAAGATTGTGAAGTGAGATGCAGTGAAGATTGCGAAGTGAGATGTAGTGAAGATTGTGAAGTGAGATGTAGTGAAGATTGTGAAGTGGGATGTAGTGAAGATTGTGAAGTGAGATGTAGTGAAGATTGTGAAGTGAGATGTAATGAAGATTGTGAAGTGGGATGTAGTGAAGATTGTGAAGTGAGATGTAGTGAAGATTGTGAAGTGAAATGTAGTAAAGATTGTGAAGTGGGATGTAGTGAAGATTGTGAAGTGAGATGTAGTGAAGATTGTGAAGTGAGATGTAATGAAGATTGTGAAGTGAGATGTAGTGAAGATTGTGAAGTGAGATGTAGTGAAGATTGTGAAGTGAGATTTATTGAAGATTGTGAAGTGAGATGTAGTGAAGATTGTGAATTGAGAAGTAGTGAAGATTGTGAAGTGAGATATGGTAAAGATTGTGAAGTGAGATGTGGTGAAGATTGTGAAGTGAGATTTGGTGAAGATTGTGAAGTGAGATGTGGTGAAGATTGTGAAGTGAGATATGGTGAAGATTGTGAAGTGAGATGTAGTGAAGATGTGAAGTGAGATATAGTGAAGATTGTGAAGTGAGATGTAGTGAAGATTGTGAAGTGAGATGTAGTGAAGGTTGTGAAGTGAGATGTAGTGAAGATTGTGTAGTGAGATGTAGTGAAGATTGTGAAGTGAGATGTAGTGAAGATTGTGAAGTGAGATGTAGTGAAGATTGTGAAGTGAAATGTAGTGAAGATTGTGAGGTGAGATGTAGTAAGGTGTGAAGTGAACATAAGAACATAGAACATAAGAAAAGTGGGATACTGCAGGAGGCCCGACTGGCCATACAAGACAGATCCCTTTCACTACCCATCAGCACTTCCATGTGCCTATCCAACTACCGTCTTGAAGCTCTCTAGCGTCCCGATCCTACTACTCAGCACTCGGTAGCCTATTCCACATATCACAACTCTGTGCAAACCAATTAACTGCTATATCCTTTCTGAATCGGAATTTATCTAATTTAAAACCATTTGTTCTAGTTATTTCGTTATTACTGAGCTTCAGAACATCTTCCATTTTACCTTGTTAATCACTTGCCCACTATTACCTCTATCATATCTCCTAACTCATACCTCTCTAATGAATGTAAGCCCTAAGCTTTCAGTCTTTCTTCATGGAAGGTTTCTAATATTATGGATCATTTTTGTCATTCTTCTTTGGCACTCTCTCCAAAAGAATCTATGTCCATTCTATAATAAGGACACAGAACTGAACCGCATAATCCATGTGTGGCCTCACTAATGCTAGGTAAGTTTCAAGATAACGTCCCAGCAGTTCTGTTACTCACAGACCTAGATATGAACCCAAGAATCTGTTTGCCTTGTTCTGACGCTAATACGTGTTTTCTAGGTTTCCAAATTAGATTTGCTTTAAAATACTGTGATTTTTTCACAAACTGAGTTTTCTATTTCCGTGTTACCTAGTTTATACTTAACGTTTGTATTCGTCTTTCCTATCTGTAGTACCTTGCATTTATCACTATTAAAATTCATTTGCCAGTCTACTGACCACTCATGTAAGGTATCTAGATCTCTTTGAAGGTGTTCAAAGTCACTGTCTGAATTTATCACTCTCCCCATTTTGGTATCATCTGCAAATTTACTAATCCTACTAGTTATGCCTAAATCAAGATCATTAATGAATATAACAAACAGCAGAGGGCCTAATACAGATCCTGGGGAACTCCGCTTTTGACCGCACCCCAGTCTGACTTTAATCCATTTATGCTGACTCTTTGTTTCCTACCAGTTAACCATGACCTAATCCATTTTAATACTGATCCACCTATTCCTTGTGCTTCTACCTTCATATCAGCTAATCTCTCATGAGGACTCTATCAGATGCTTTACTGAAATCTAAATAAAATTATCATATGACTTGTATCATTATCTACGCTTCCAAATACTTCTGAAAAACGCTAAAGCAATTTGAGAGACAAAGCGTCCCTGGGTGAACTCGTGCTGAGAAGAATGAATTAAGTTGAATGTTTCAAGGTGGCTACAGTTTTTTGTAGCATGTTGACTCTAGCAACGCCTATGATTGGCGTGAGACTAATGGGGCGGTAATTTGATGCAATTGATTTATCACCTTTTTTGAAAATCGGAACTACATTTGCAAGTTTCCAAGCTTCTGGCATAGGCCCGATTCTAATGACTTATTAAATAAAACTGCTAATGGATTACTCAACTCATCTCTACATTCTTTTAATATTCCAGCATATACCTCGTCTGGACCAGGCGATTTATGAGGCTTCAGTTTGTTAATTACTTTAAGCACATCGTTACTAGTAATATTGATATTCATCAACATATTTTCTATACTGTCGTTATATACCTTATGAACTTCTGGAAACTGTGCTAGGTTTTCATTTGTGAATACGGAGCGAAAATGACTATTTAACGTACTACACATTTCTAACTCATCATCAGTCATTTCTCCTGTCGTAGTTTTAAGGGGACCTATTGTATCTCTAACCTTTGATTTATACAGTTGATAAAAAGCTTTGGGGGTATATTTCGATTCGTTTGCTACCTTGATTTCATAATTTCTCTTTGCTTTCCTAATTTCTGTTTATACCTGTCTTGTTAGGTTCTGATAGTAACCAAGTAAGTGATTTTCGCCTTTCTTAACTTTTCTATATACTCCTTTCTTTTTCCCTAGAAGATCTAAGAGTCTATTATTCATCCATTTTGGTTGGTTCCGTATCGATCTGAATTTTCTTTTAGGGATGTGTTTATTTTGGGCATTATTGATTGTCGCAATAAATTGTTCATAAGTAGCTACTAAATTAAATTCGGGGTTATCCCGTCCTAAGTTGACAGTTTCCGGAGGTGTGGGGGGGATTAATCTTTTGACCATAGGGTCATCCCTTAGGTCTCTCCTTATGCTACCGTAATTAGCATTCCTAAAATCCGGGATCAAGGCCGAATTTTCCTTCTTCCTGCCATCCCATATTATGTTAAAATATATGGCTTTATGATCACTGTTTCCTAGTTCGTCTCCAATCCCAACATCTTTTACTAGATTTTCATTATTACTGAGAACTAAATCGAGGATATTATTTCCTCTAGTGGGCAAGTTTATAAATTTATATATAAAACTATCCTGTACTACTTCTATAAAATCTTCAGATTCATTATCGCTAAGTTGATTTTTCCAATCTATGCCTGAAAAGTTGAAATCGCCTAGAATACATACATTGTTTCTATCAGATGCCTTCTTTATTTCCTCCCATAGCAATTTACCATCGTTCCTACTCAAATTAGGTAGTCTATATATAACACCAATGACTACGGATTCACTGCCCTCACCAATCTCTACCCAAATACTTTCATTGTCGCTATTTGTTTTAATGTTTGATTTATTGCAGCCTTTTAATGACACCCTGATATACACTGCTACACCGCCACCTCTCCTTCCTACTCTGTCAAATTTAAATAGGTTATATCCTGGAATATGAAATTCTGCTAAAAAATGCTTGCTGTTTGAATTTATCCATGTTTCCGTTATTGCAATTATATCTATGTTCTCTTTACTAACAATGGCCCTGAGCTGGTCCATTTTGTTACACAGGCTTCTACTATTAGTATAATAAACACTCAATATATTTCTTCCGTTTCTATCTGTTTTACATTTATTACTTTGATGTTTGTTATTATGACTAACTATATTTTCAGCATTATCTACTTCTGTTTCACTACTTCCCAGGACCTGCTTGTTTTTTGACTCCCATTTTCCCCGACCCCTCTCTACTGGCGAAACCCCCCCTTCGGAGTGACAATTTCACGCTCCAGGGATGCAGACAACGTCTTTACCCCCTCACGAGACAAGTGTACTCCGTCGCGACAGTACAGGTAGTCGTTGCCATAAAATCGTTGCCCGTCATCAATGAATGCCCAACCATTGTTTGCACAATGTTTTTCCAGTCGGCAATTAATAGCAATTGCCCTGGACAGCCATTCACGACCAACCCCTCTTCTAGGCAAGACACCACATACTATCGGGACCCCTCCCCTATCTCTAATCTTCCCCAGCGCCTCCCTATACCTCTTGAAAAGTTCCTCACTCCTAACCTTACCTATGTCGTTTCCCCCCACACTAAGACACACTACTGGATTGGTACCCTCCCCTGACAAAACTCTGTCTAACCTCTCGGCTACATGCCCTATCCCAGCCCCAGGAAAACATACCCTAGTCCTACGTTTCCTATCTCTCGCACAAAAAGCCCGATCCATAAACCTCACCTGGCTGAAGATTGTGAAGTGAGATGCAGTGAAGATTGTGAAGCGAGATGTAGTGAAGATTGTGAAATAAGATTATAAAGTAAACTGTAGTAATTGAGGTTAAACGAACGCGGGTTATTCTGTAGTGTATCCGTGTCTTGTTAACGTGGAACCAACATGGCGGTGGTTCTCAATATAGATACGTTATTTTGCCGGGAATTTCTGTCAAAACAAAATATGAATCAACCATATTTAGCCTAAATTAACCTAACGGCTTTATTATATATTCTAAGTTTTTTAAGTTGGATAGATCAGATCAGGTTAGGTTAAGTCAGGTTGGGTTAGGTTAGGTTAGTTTTGTTAATTTTGCCACTTAGAGGCTAGTTTATTGTGCCCCCCATACTCATCCTGTCAGCTGTAGCACAGAGAGATTACAAAGTGGTGTTAGATGAGGTAGGTGGTTAAGTTAAGTTTCAATAGGTTAGGTTAGATTATGTCAGGTTGGGTTAAGTTAGGTTAGGTAGGTAATAAGTAGATAGGTTATGTTAGGTAGGTGGGAAAGTTAGGTTTGATTAGGTTAGCTTATGTCAGACGGGGAGGTTAGGTTAGATTATGTCAGGTTAGGTTAGATTATGTCAGGTTAGGTCAGATTACGTCAGGTTAGGTTAGATTATGTCAGGTTAGGTTAGATTATGTCAGGTTAGGTTAGATTATGTCAGGTTAGGTTAGATTACGTCAGGTTGGGTTAGATTATGTCAGGTTAGGTCAGATTACGTCAGGTTAGGTTAGATTATGTCAGGTTAAGTCAGATTACGTCAGGTTAGGTTAGATTATGTCAGGTTAGGTTAGATTATGTCAGGTTAGGTTAGATTATGTCAGGTTAGGTTAGATTATGTCAGGTTAGGTTAGATTATGTCAGGTTAGGTCAGATTACGTCAGGTTAGGTTAGATTATGTCAGGTTAGGTAAGTAGGTAGAGGTGGGTAAAAAAGGTTAGGTTAGGTCGGCAGGTTTTAGTGTTGGAGCTTAAGTAATCCCGTAAAAATTTCATGTTAATTTTTGACACCATACATTATAATAATCCTTATAAACTATGTTAAGGAACTGTGGTGTCATTTTTTCTGAACGGTTTATTATAAGTTTTATGCCTTTAAAGAAGTTTTATTAAAGAGCGGCGTAATGAACCACAGATGTATTACCATTAAGTCCTAATTAACTTAAAACATGACTAATAACCTATGAACATGTAGTATTATATGATTACAATTTAACATAATATATCATGAATGCTGTTATAATATCATAAGTGTGTTACAAACATGGCTGCTCATATATGCCATCCTGTCTCTGGCAAAGAAGAGATTGCAGTAAGTAAAATTATTTGCTAAAGACAAATACTGGAAATTAAACATATACATATTACCATTATCTGAAAAGCTTAGAACCACCGTTTTATATTTATTAAAAGTTTGTAGTGTTATACATCATGTGTAAACAAGTCACAAGTTATTATTTACGACATTGCTTCAGTCCTCGTCATCAGAGTCTTCTGTGTACAACAGATTCCTTCACCTTGTTTAGGCATTTCTCATCATCTGCTTGACAGTTACACATCTCGGTGCATGTCATGCTATTCTTTCTGATTCTTTCTGTATGAACATGACAATGATCCACATTTCCTGACGCCACATCCACATTTAACAAGTTCTGTGATTGCTTCTGGAGCTGGTGGTTGGTCTGATATTACTAGTATGAAACAGTCATTGTCAATCTTCCAGCCATGCTCTAATTGTGAAAGCATTTCACTGTCTGCATCACAAGACCACAGAAGAGCTTGATACCTTCCTCTCAATATATGATACTTTAGAGTTGCTGCAGTCGCTGGTAGTTCTCCAGCTTCTGCCTGCGTTTTCTTGAAGAGATGCCATCTAAGTTATGACAGTTTAGTGAAAGTCATTCGTGGACAGTAGAGCTTAAATACAAATTCCTTTAGACCAATAAACATGTCTGCTGGAGGGCATTTGGTCTACTCAGCATCTTGAATGCATCTAGGACTTTTGTGTTAGATTTCATCAAAGTGCTCCAACATGCTTTCTTTCCTTTGCCAACAAATTTTCCAATGCAGTCAGATCCTGTGAAGGCATGGAAACCTGTAAGGCTCTCTGCCCAATGTGTCGTCGCTCACCAGTTCCTGTTTTCATACTTGTATTTTCTCCAAGTTGAGGCTGCTTTAATATGCCAAACACATCAGTGTCTGGTGACTTGATATGTACAGTGCTGCCCTTCTGTGATGCATATACTGTATGTCCTGCTTAAGTTCTATAACTTGTGATAGCAATTTGATGGTTGAAGTCTTATTTGCTGCTTTCCACGACAGAAGATTAACCTTGGACATCTTTTCCCAGATGCTCAATGGACCAACAATACGTTTCTTGACAAAATTTTCATAATTTTGTCTTCCAACTTCATATACACATAGATTGTCATATTTGGCATTTTCTGGCATTACAGCTCCAGTTACCAAGTTTAAAAGAGCATCATTTTCCTGGGATTACAGTCACCAATAACATTGTGTAGCTTCTGTACATCAGCATATTGACGGCTGACAATAGCTGTAGAGAGCTCATGATGTTCTGTTCTTTTGTAATCTTTATGAGTTTGATATTTTATGTAATGAACTTAATTTGAAAACCCAAATGGTAGTATATGATCTTTTATCACCTTAGACACTCTGTGCGTCATGCCTCTCAAGTGATTTTTTTCCTCTCTTACTTCTCTGGACAAATACGACCTTTATCCCATCAGAAAAAATATCACCATATATTTTCTTAATCTACAGGTGCCAAGGTTTAAAATGACGGATGGTGTTAAAAATTAACCTGAAATTTTTACGTGACCACATATTGTCTTGTTGAGTTTCTGAGAGAACTTCACGGCTAAATAGCGCCTCTGTATTGATAGCCGGTACATGTCGTAATATCCACCGCTCATAGTTAAATCTTTATGTCCGTTTATTTTGTCCTAATTTAAGTATCAAAGAGTGTTTTTATTTTTAAGTATCTTAAGTATCTTTTTTCCTCACTCTTAAGTATCTAAGTATGATGTTTTTTTCATTTTTAAGTAACTAACCATATTTTTTTTTTCATTATAAAATGTGATTGATATAGACAACAGAAGTAAATATCAGCTGGAGGTCGTAAACGAAGCTGATGTGAAGTATTTTGACTCACTGTTCCCACGAACTAATTGCTTCTCTGGTTTATACCGAAGAAATAAAACCGTCAACGAACCATCCGATTCAAATGTGTCTTAGGCGATACAGGGTGTTTAGGCGTCATTCTGATACCAAGAATGACTTTGTGTACTGTGGTGAAGCTGGGGGTAGGATAGGGTTGGGTTGGGTTGGGATGGGTTAGGATTACGCATGTGTGGGTATATTATGTCGCATTTTATAGGTATCTTGCGTCTTTCTCTTTATTCCTTCTTTATCATGAGTATCTGTGCCTATTAATACACCACCTCGCAGGATAGTGGAAGAGGAATGGATAGTAACGAGATAATATTCTTCTTAGCTTGATTACAGGTAACACCAGGTAGAAGTTACGTGACTCTTAAGATTTTTCCTCGACTTGGCTGATTCAACTGTAAGACTGGCTGTATTTATCCTTATTAAAATCCTCCACCTGTAAGACCCTCCACTTGTAAGACTCTCCACCTGTAAGACCCTCCACTTGTAAGACTCTCCACTTGTAAAACCCTTTATGGATTTGAAATACCTTCTCGTCTTGACTCCACTAGTACTGTACACACCCTCTCTAGCCTTAATTTACAGTAATGTTGAAGTATATAATGAAGACTCACAGCTCATGGGTTAGAAAAACAAAAGATGCTTGTTTTATTTATTAATTTATTTATCTATTTATAGCTTATTTTAGAATCCCCGAAAGTTAGAACAAAATGGCTGACGGGACTCACAAGCGGGCGATGTTTACAGTATGGACCAAGAATAAAAAATAAATGAAAAATAAAATAAATAAATCGTAAATTGGTGCATTGTTTCTCCAGGGTAATTATAGAAGTACAAATGTTCTCCAGCAGTGGGTAACGATCATAGCCACGTATAGAGCTTCTAACGCAGGTAGATTGATATAGATGCATTACCTGGAGTTAGTGGGTTACAGGGGCCTCCTACACGATAATATTAAAGGTGTTTTTCCCTTCTGTTTGTGGCACTTGAGGTGTTTAGGTTAGGTTTAATTAAAATGGTTTAGTTATAATAGTTATGTTACGATAAGTTAAGTTGAATTTAGAACTTTTGATTTGCATATATCGTGTTTTAGAAGGATTTGTTAGCTAATAAGTTAAATTTGGATAAGTTTAGTTTAATTTAGATCATTTGATTTTACAAGGTCGTATTATAATGACTGGGAACCATATAGAAAACTGTTAGAGAAGTAAATATTTCTACGGCAGTGAATGAGTAAGTCAATAAGTGGTGTATAGAGCTGCTGACGCAACTTAAGCGGTATATACTGTACATTATATGTTATCAGAGCTTTCCTGTTGTACGTAACCGCCTCCGTCAAAGTGTCTTACTGGCTCATGTGAAGATTAGCCTCTAGTTTATTTAACCTCAAGATTAACTACACTGGCACTGCCTGACCTGACCTGACCTGACCTACCCTACCCTACCCTACCCTAACCTAACCTAACCTAACTTAACTTCCCAAGTAGCGTTAGGTTAATCATTAGTTGAAATAAGCTGGGAGGGTTAATCTTCAGGTAATCTATCTTAATTAACAATTTTGGTCAGGTGAGGCCTTCTTTACCTTACTCGAGAGCAGGAGGAGGAGGACTTGCTAACGTCTACAGATCATCGTCAACCAAGGCAGATATTGAATACCTTTTGTTTACCTTCGTGGCTTAAGAACACATCTTAACACCATAAGACTATTCGCCTCAATACAATAATACAGTAATTGATTATTGTATTCTAATAAAATTTACGGTGTATCTTGTGAACCAGATTTATTGTTTGACCTTAGTGAATGAGAAACTGGTTGAGGTGTATTGTGGTAAACATCCTTAAGAGCAGCTCTGTGTGTTCTTACGACCTCAAAGTAACACAAAAGGTAGTCACTTTATGTAGATGTCAATTGTGTCATTTTTCTAGACTTAGTGCCCCCTGGAGGAGAAAGTAAATACAATGTTGATATATTTTGGTCACAACACACACTAGTAGATTATTTTTCCTTTTTAACTAAATAATTAACACTATGAAGCTAACTAATTATATAACTCAAAGATGGTAACCAATATGGCGTCGATATTGTTCACATTCTCTATGATAAATAGATGTATTGTCTGTTTAATTTTAGGGAAGAATTTAATTTATAAACTTTTGAGAATCTGGATACAGGAGTTTTGTCTTTGTGTGTGTGTGTGTGGTGATGATGACGCATACTTTCCTCTGCAGTGAAAAAAATATCTTGACATTGCAAAGTTTAACTGTAAGCCGAAGGAACGTTTGTAATGTGACTTGTTATGTGAAATTGTAACTTGAAATTCTTTGTGAAAAAATATTTCCCTATAAAGTTTGGCAATAAATGAAGTATTACATCAAGGGGTAACTTGTAGTTCCTTGTGGAGTAATTACCTATGTGGACGATACAGCTACTCCAGGGTGTAAGACCTAGAGTAGAAAGTCTTTAGACCTTACCTGAGGTTGAAAGACTCTTATAGTGGAACGTCTTAGGTATTGACACTTTAATTACAGTGAATAAAATATAATCTACCTAAACATTCCTTCACCTGGCGACAACTAATGATACAGGTGGTGTAATAACTCTTTAAAATTCCTCCGTTTGATATAATAATGACCACACATGAACTTATAATGTGCAATATCTTGATAACACATTAGCTGCAACATTACACATAGTCCAGTGTATGTGTAGTGAGGGACATCTACCTAAATGAGTTACAGAATGTGGAGTTGAGGCAAAAAAAAGTTGGGACATGTTTGAGATCATCAGTTGAGCCAAACGTTTATACTCAATATTGTTTTAATGGTATTTTAGAGCGACCGAAAATGTAAACAAAATGGCCGGCTAGGTGACACATACCTTACAAGAAATAAACATGAGAACGAACACACACACACACACACAAACACACACACACACACACACACACACACACACACACACTATCGGCATACCTGGTCGGTGGACACCTGCCTCCTCCTCCTCCTCCTCACCTTGCTAATATGCTAATATGCTAATATGCTCTGGTATGTTCCAGTCTATTTAAGATATGCTCCCATCTATCTTAAAGAGCTTATGCTAGGTTGGTCTGATATGCTCCTCAAAGACTATGCTGATATACTCTTGTTATCTGATATGCCATTATGTTCATATCACTCTAAAGGATATACTAATATGTTCTGATATGTTGGTATGGTTCTGTCTCTCAGAGGGTGTGCTGATGTACTATAAGAGCATATGGGGTATGCTGATATACTTGGTTATGTAGCTAGGCTTATATCTCTCTTACAGGGTATGCTAATATACCCTGATATGCTTGCATATATCTCTGAGCGTATACTGGTTGACTGTAATGACATAAGAGATATGCTGGTATGCTTCTAAGGGAATATGTTAACATACTCTAATAATAATTTGAAATGAGGTTAGCTATACCTTAGATTCAGGGGATATACTGATATGATATGAATTAACCTAGAAGTATACTGATATGTTCTCAAGGCATTCAGGGGATCTGTTAGTATGCTTCGACATACTTTCGGAACAAGGTAAACTGGACCTTCAGAAGATAGGGTGATATGCTGACATATTCTGATGGATCTAAGAGAGAGTGGAAGACTATGAGAGCTAGTTAATATACTCAGGTATGTTGATATCCCTTCATGGCACTTGGGTTATATGGTAATATACTCCGATGTGTCTCTTTGGATATACTGATATGCCACTAATGGGTCCCCAGAAAGCAGGAGACAAGTTGATCTGCTTCGAGGACACTAATCTGTATAATGATTTTTTCCCTGACTGTTAAGAAGTATACTGGTATATTTCAAATGTTGCTTAGTATTATAGTATACTTTGGGCTGTTCTGAACATATTTCACAGCTGATTTTAAGAAATATATGCTGCTGTCACTGGCTTGTTTATTCCGGAGACATTGATTATACTTTGAGTATGTTGATATGCTTTGTTACCAGTCAAGGAATATGCTGATATGTTCTGACACTTCTCAGTGATTACCCTGATATACTTAGATACCTGACAGTATTTATTGGAGTATAGTGTCCTATACTCTGATGTCATTCTAGTGATATGCTGATGAGCTGACATACCGCTTTATGTAACTGTGATATATTGAATCATTTACATCCATTCCTCACGCTTAATATATATGATATTCTAAACAATGCTGATATTATTTATGTTATACCCTGATTATATACTAACATACTACAGTGTCATTTATAGTGTATGATATTAAACATTCGGGGGTATACTTTGAGGTTATTAGAGAATATGATGGCAAACGGTGATATACTCTGATGCCATATTTGGTATACACAGATATATTGATATAATTTATATAATATACCGATAGATATAACTAAATATCTGTGAAGTAAATCCTGTACTTTTTGATATACCATTCAGGGTGAAGGTATGCTAATATACCACGATAGCACCCATCTCTCAGCGCTAATATACCCTGATGGCACACTTAACATCCTGGCGCCGGTCGTGGGGTATACTGATATGCTAAAGTCTTCTTCATCTTCTAATATCTCGACTTCAGCTTCGTAAACTGTGATTACTTAAACGTATTTAACGCTCGTTTACGTAACTTTTTTGTAGAATAAATGAATGTATATCCAGGGTTCTTCTGTTTCTTTGTCCATCTGATGTTTGCGTCCATGTTGAGGAGAACCACTTAGCAGGGCTCGCATTTTCCCATAATGTGTTACCTCAAGTTCCATAATTTGCACTTAGTGAAGCCACGATATCCCGCGTTATGTTGCCCGTCTTACTTCCTTCTGGGTTATGTGTCTTAAGTTGGTGAAAAATTAAATTAAGGCTGAATTATTGTTAAATGTTAAGGTATTATAGTACTTGTCTGTCGTGTTGTTAATATAACATAGTTTCACCAGCAGTATGTACTCAAGAGCTTATTAACATCGTTGACGAGTCAGAGCCGCAACACTGAACCAATCTATATGAACATTAACACAAAAAATAAGTTGTTACATTACATCGACTATCAAGACATAACTTACAATACAAATTAATAAATAATTGTACCAGGCAGATAAAAATATTAGTTACAAAAAATTATGAAAATAGTCTTAATGTTCACGCCAGAACTTTCCCCATAACAAAAGCCATACAACATTTTCCCAGTTAAGACTTCGTTAAATACAATCTCAAACTCCTTCTCAGAAACTGTGTGTTGGTGGTGTGCCACGTGTGGTGTGTGTGTGTGTGTGTGTGTGTGTGTGTGTGTGACAACACCTTTGATTTATACAAATATTCACCCAAATGAATAACACCAAGTAATTCACCATGTTATTCACGACTCTTAGATCACTTGGCTTGCGTCTCTCAAAAGGTCGAGCCATGGTCAGCTGATTCAGTAAACACCGCTCACATTAATAGGGACCTGCCACACTTTGCCATAAACAGATAAATTGTACCGGGAATTTTCCCCCCACACACTCATCATTGTCACTTTATGTAACTTGCTGACAAAACCCATGACCCTTCAGGCCTTTTACGCCCTTAATGCATGAGTCATAAAGGCAAGCATGAACTCCGCATGTAGTTGGGGCACTATGTACTTCTACAGGATGTGAGGTGTGACAAACTGGCTAGACAGTGTAATCTGTCTTTCAGCCCCAGAGTAGTAGTTGGACATATCACTAGACAGGAAAATTCACACTTAACACAAGTGTTATCTCAAGGTCATATTCACAACACTTCCCTGGACAGAATTCATAATTTATTTTCTCATATTACATCTGTGTGTATACCTGCTACTAGATAAACAGAAAATGCCAAGAAGTGTTTACATCAAGCGCTGCCACTTAAGAGTTCCAAGAACTAAATTAAAACAATTAGTGTGTGTGTGTGCATGGTGTGAGTGTGCATGGTGTGTGTGTGTGTGAGTGTGCATGGTGTGTGTGTGTGCATTGTGTGTGTGTGTGTGTGTGTATATGGTGTGTGTTTGTTTGTTTGTATGGTGTGTGCATGGTGTGTGTGTGTGTGTGTGTGTATGTGTGTATGGTGTGTGTATGTGTATGGTGTGTGTATGTATGGTGTGTGTGTGTATTTGTGGGTATGGTTTGTGCATGTACGGTGTGTGTATGGGTGTGTGTGATTGTGCATGGTGAGTGTGTGACTGTGTATGGGGTGAGTGTGTGTGTGTGTGTGTGTTTCCATTGCCATGAGGATATCATACAATTCTTAAAGCACTGGTCACATGGGCGCATTTTTTTTTAGCAATTTCTTGCCAGAAAGTTATTTCGAGCAATTTTCGAGAAATTCGAGCAAGTTTTTGAAGCATTTTTATTGACAATCGTGATAGTCAATTTCTTGACTATTTCGAGCAACATTATCGGTTCAAAACCCGGTTAATACCATATTTAATGACACGAAGCTTATTTATCGAGTATTTACCTTGGCTATATATAACATAGATCAATAACATTATGTATAAAATGCACAAACAGTTTTTTACGACACACTGAGTTTATTATTTGGGTGGTGTTTTGGGGTGTTTGTTTACAAAACACAAGCCCATACAGCCGGTCATTCTCCACACACTAACAACCCTCCCTACTGTAACTACGATAGTTGAACCAGTCTATATTAAACACTCGTTCCTCCTCCTCGCCAGCCACTTACGAGTCCCCAATAGTTTTTCTTCGCTTTCTCTCATTTCTTTTTAATAATAGCAATAATACCAAGGATAGCTGCTGCGTCGTCTGCATTGTTGTTGTGATGTTCCGTCTCCCTTCTACTCGCACAGCGGCGTTAACTTTTTTTTCTTGCTGTAGTAACTGAACCAAGAGCCACTCGTGTGACCACATTTGGAAGAAATTACTTGTAATTTCTTGCTCCAAATTAATTGCTCA
The DNA here is from genome assembly GCF_018991925.1 of Homarus americanus. Taxonomy (NCBI): domain Eukaryota; kingdom Metazoa; phylum Arthropoda; class Malacostraca; order Decapoda; family Nephropidae; genus Homarus; species Homarus americanus. The sequence goes on from NW_024727367.1 coordinate 15,510, forward strand.
TCAAAGGGATCGTGTGACCGTAACTTAAGTCACCCTTTAAGAAAAACTGTAAATACTGATTCACAAAACTTAAGGATAATTTCTGACTTGGAACCATCGGTGTAATGCAGAAAACAGTTATTGTATTCTAAAACCTACCCAAGAAATCTTTTACCCACTTACGATATAATTCTTTTCTATTCATCAATAGATGTTATTTTACTTTTTTATACGTATTTTTATTTTAGTAATTTATAAACTATTTTCTTTATATACTTCATTACCTTTTAGTGTAATGAAGAGAATGAATTACAGAAGGTTTTTATAATTATATTGCAAACAATATTTTTCCTCGCAATAAATAAACAATGAGGATGATCTTGTTTACAATATGGAGCTTGATGTCTTACTCCATGTTCGTTTATTACATTTTCTGCCATACCCGACTGTCCTTTTCTTTCTTGTGGTGAAGGTTTTTGACAATTGATATATATATAAAGTTGAGTTAAGAATAATGACTCTGATATTATAGCCATTAGGTCCTGAATAATAAGTGGTGTCTAAGTGAACAAATGTATGATGTCTTCAATTACCAGCGTAGTGTTGGGTAACAGTGGGGGTAGAAGCGAAGGGTAGGAGTGAAGGGTGGGAGTAAGGCGTGGGAGTAAGGGGTGGGAGTAAGGGGTGGGAGTAAGGGGTGGGAGTAAGGCGTGGGAGTAAGGGTGGGAGTAAGGGGTGGGAGTAAGGGGTAGGAGTAAGGGGTGGGAGTAAGGGGTGGGAGTAAGGGATGGGAGTAATGGGTGGGAGTAAGGGGTGGGGAGTAAGGGTGGGAAGTGAGGGTGGGAGTAAGGCGTGGGGGAGTAAAGGCGTGGGGTAAAGGGGTGGGGAGTAAATTGGGAGTAAGGGGTGGGAGTAAGGGTGGGAGTAAGGGGTGGGAGTAAGGGGTAGGAGTAAGGGGTAGGAGTAAGGGGTGGGAGTAAGGGGGTGGGAGTAAGTGGTGGGAGTAAGGGGTGGGAGTAAGGCATGGGAGTAAGGCGTGGGAGTAAGGGTGGGAGTTAGGGGTGTGAGTAAGGGGTGGGAGTAAGGGTGGGAGTAGGGTGGGAGTAAGGCGTGGGAATTGGGAGTAAGGGTGGGAGTAAGGGTGCGAGTAAGGGGTAGGAGTAAAGGGTGGGAGTGAAAGGGTGCAGGAGTAAGGGAGGTGGGAGTAAAGGCGTGGAAATGAGGTGGGTTTAAGGTGGGATTAAAGAGTGTAGGAGTAAAGGAGGTGGGAGTGAAATTGGGAGTGAGGGTGTAGCAGTGGGGGTGCTTGATAGGGGTAGGGCAGAATTGGGAGCAAAGAATTCAGGTAAGAGGGTGGAAGCAAGGGGTGGAAGCAAGGGGTGGGAGTAAGGGGTATGAGTAAGTGGTAGGAGTAAGTGGTAGGAGTAAGGGGTAGAAGTAAGGGGTAGAAGTAAGGGGTAGGAGTAAGGGGTAGAAGTAAGGGGTAGAAGGAAGGGGTGGGAGCAAGGGGTGGGAATAAGGGGTGGGAATAAGGGTGGGATTAAGGGGTGGGAGTAAGGGGTAGGAGTGACGAGTAAGAATGTGGGACAAGAGGGAGGGGTAGCAGTGGGGGGTAGGGTTAGGTTACAAACTTCTATTTACTTCATCATCTGTATCCTGCTGGTGATGTTCTCTCTTTAAACAATTTGTAAAATAAATAAATAAATGGTCAGGTGTAAATGGCAAGAATTTAACAGAGTAATACTGAGGTATTACAAGAAAGAACTAAAAACTGTCCACTGTGTGTATCAACATTTTATAAAAGTATTTGTGAAGCTGTAAAATACTTAGATATAAACTTTTAATTCAACTCTGTAATAAAAATAATTGCAATAATGAATCTAAACAAGAAATGAACTGGGTGAAAAAAAATCTACAAAATACTAAATAAAAAAAGAAGAATTACAGTAAAACCTGAATCATTGTAATAAACATTATTAAACTTTTCGTTGTTATGACCTAAAACAAACAAGGAAGACTCGTCTAGATTTTCGCTCTGTGAATTAACTCCTTGGATCGCTTTTGGGCAAGAGGGGAGTTACTCCGACTTATTCCGTGAAAATATTCCCAACTGTCCATAGAATCCGTTACAGTTTCCTTTATAGTAAGTGATTCACAAATGATTAATATTCCCATTCACCAATACTTTATTATATCAGAGAACAGTGCAGAGATATGCTGGCCAATGAGCGATGGTCAAAGATAATACAGATTTAATACTGGATTGATAAGTACAGCTATAGTGATTTGTTTCATGTTACAGTAATAATAAACTTTATCAAATGTTATAACTACCAAAGTGTTATTTGCGTGATCGATACCCTGCTGCCAGGATTATAACATCGTTTAAAAGTTCAGTAAAAATATCATGCAGATTAAAACCTAACCTAGTGTGTCGTAACCTAACTTAGCCTTTCCTAAGCTAACTTAGACTATCCTAAACTAGCCTAACCTATCCTAATCACACCAAACCTAACCTATCCTAAATTTATATATCATCAACAGATTTATAGATATGTTGGAGAAATAATTATCAAAAGTTTGTTGTCTCTGCAAATGTATCTTTAAAAATAGAAAATGAAATGAAAACTTTCTAGAGAACTCAATTGTGTCATGAGCGTTGCGGCTTGGTTAGATTAGGTAACATTAGGTTAGGTTATATAAGGTAAGGTAAGATTAGGTAAGGTGAGGTAGTGTTAGGGTTAAATACATTTTACTAATTTTGCATCAAAATAATTACGACTGAAGGTATCGGATAAAAAACCTCTGAATATAATTCTTTTTCTGAGAAAAAAATTTCTTTACCACTTATTTTTTGCCCCACTTTTTTTTATTAGGTTTGATGAACTTAGATTAGGTTAGTATTATTTAACTCTGGAAGTCTGGGTACTTATTGGATGTAAGAATGTATAACTTGGTCTAACACAGAGTAGTCAAGCAAAATGTTCTCATATTTGGATTTAATTGCTGAAGGATGTTTACATTGACAGGTCTGTCAGAGTTTGTTCAGTCATAAAAAAAAATATAAATGTGGATAATAAGAATCTTCTGTTTTTGGTACAATTGGCAGAAAGTTGGCAAGAGACCAAAACACGTCTCTTCATTCATGAGAATAGAACACCCCAAATATAACTATTTAAAAAAACTGATATTGTAATTTTAGTATGTTCAACAAGAACATTGTTCTGTGATAAAACAAGTCTAACAAGCATTATTAAAACATATGTGTATTTTCATGCAATCATAAACTACTATATCCCATTTGATCGTGTTGAGGTCCTGTAAGTTACAGGCTAGATTACAAGCTCACTTACGGAGTTCGATGCCAAATATTTGTTTTGAGGATCCCGATCGGAGACTGTAAGTCCAGTTACTTGGTAAACAAGTAGATACAGTGAAATAAACTGCTGTACCTAAATATTATGTAACTCAAAATATATCCCAAAACAGCACGTTTACAGATGAAAATAAAAAAAAGCATAAATAATACAAACAAAATCAATTAATATGTTTTTTTATTACAGTATTTTTAAATATCAGAAGCGTAGGTTCAGCGCTTCTTTTGTGTCTTTTTCCCGGTGAAGATGTAGTCTCCCCATGGCAGGTACTGGTCCTTTTGTACACGGCAGAAAGTGGTAGTTTCCTTCTTCTTCTTGTTGTTTTGGGTCTTGTTGTTTTGGGTCTTAGTGTGTTTTGTGGTCTGCAGTTTGTTAGATCGGGGGCCCTTCTCCTTCATCTGGCAAGGCTTCACCTCCGCCTTAGTCACCTTCGATACAGTGCGTCGGAACACCATTGTGATGTACTGACACTAACAGCTCTCTCACTGAGGTCAAATCAAAATTTGACCATACAGAAAGAATTACGGTATAATAAGGTTGGAATTTAAAGAAATTGACAACTAAATGAAGCTCTGTTTATCACTATAGTAAAGAGGGATGGTGTTTGTAAAGATGATGGATGGTGTTATAATATGTAGTGATGATGGATGGTGTTATATGTAGTGATGAAGGATGGCGTTATATTGTAGTAATGATGGATGGTGTTATATGTAGTGATGATAAGAGGGTAATATATGTAGTGATGATGGATGGTGTTATATATATATTGATGATGCATGATGTTATATGTAGTAATGATGGTTGGTGTTAAATGTAGTGATGCTGGATGGTGTTATATGTAGTGATGATGGATAGAGTTATATGTAGTGATGATGGATGATGTTATATGTAGTGATGATGGGTGGTGTTATATGTAGTGATGTTGGATGGTGTTATATGTAGTGATGATGGATGATATTATATGTAGTGATGATAGGATGGTTCTATATGTAGTGATGATGGATGGTGTTATATGTAGTGATGATGGATGATGTTATATGTAGTGATGATAGGTTGGTTTTATATGTATTGATGATGGATGGTGTTATATGTAGTGATGATGGATGGAGTTATATGTAGTGATGATGGATGATGTTATATGTAGTGATGATGGTTGGTGTTATATGTAATGATGTCGGATGGTGTTATATGTCGTGATGGATGGTTCTATATGTAGTGATGGTGGATGGTGTTATATGTAGTGATGATGGATCGTGTTATATGTAGTGATGATGGATAGTATTATATGTAGTGATGATGATGGATGGTGTTATAAGTAGTGATGATGGATGTTATATGTAGTGATGAAGGATGGTGTTAGTGAAGATTGTGAAGTGAGATGTAGTGAAGATTGTGAAGTGAGATGTAGTGAAGATTGTGAAGTCAGATGTGGTGAAGATTGTGAAGTGAGATGTAGTGAAGATTGTGAAGTGAGATGTAGTGAAGATTGTGAAGTGAGATGTAGTGAAGATTGTGAAGTGAGATGTAGTGAAGATTGTGAAGTGAGATGTAGTGAAGATTGTGAAGTGAGATGTAGTGAAGATTGTGAAGTGAGATGTAGTGAAGATTGTGGTGCAGATCATGGTGGTCTAAGTGGATGTGATTGAATCATGAGTTGGCAGTGAGATGTAGTGGTGTGAGTGGGGATGTAGTGAAGATTGTGAAGTGAGATGTGGTAGGGTTGGCAGAAGTGAGATGTGGTGAAGATTGGGTCATGGTGAGAAGATTAGCCAGAGTGAGATGTGTGGTGAAGATTGTGAAGTGAGATGCTGGTGAAGATTGTGAAGTGAGATGTGGTGAAGATTGTGAAGTGAGATGTAGTGAAGATTGTGAAGTGAGATGTGGTGAGAGGGCCTTGAGTGAGATGTAGTAGAGAGTGAGATCTTGTGCAGTAGTTTATGAAGTGAGATGTAGTGAAGTTTGTGAAGTGGGATGTAGTGAAGATTGTGAAGTGAGATGTAGTGAAGATTGTGAAGTGGGATGTAGTGAAGATTGTGAAGTGAGATGTAGTGAAGATTGTGAAGTGAGATGTAATGAAGATTGTGAAGTGAGAAGTAGTGAAGATTGTGAAGTGAGATGTAGTGAAGATTGTGAAGTGAGATGCAGTGAAGATTGTGAAGTGAGATGTAGTGAAGATTGTGAAGTGAGATGTAGTGAAGATTGTGAAGTGGGATGTAGTGAAGATTGTGAAGTGAGATGTAGTGAAGATTGTGAAGTGAGATGTAGTGAAGATTGTGAAGTGAAATGTAGTGAAGATTGTGAAGTGAGATATAGTGAAGATTGTGAAGTGAGATGTAGTGAAGATTGTGAAGTGAGATGTAGTGAAGATTGTGAAGTGAGATGTGGTAAAGATTGTGAAGTGAGATGTGGTGAAGATTGTGAAGTGAGATGTGGTGAAGATTATGAAGTGAGATGTGGTGAAGATTGTGAAGTGAGATATGGTGAAGATTGTGAAGTGAGATGTAGTGAAGATGTGAAGTGAGATGTAGTGAAGATTGTGAAGTGAGATGTAGTGAAGGTTGTGAAGTGAGATGTAGTGAAGATTGTGTAGTGAGATGTAGTGAAGATTGTGAAGTGAGATGTAGTGAAGATTGTGAAGTGAGATGTAGTGAAGATTGTGAAGTGAGATGTAGTGAAGATTGTGAAGTGAGATGTAGTGAAGATTGTGAAGTGAGATGTAGTGAAGATGTGAAGTGAAATATAGTGAAGATTGTGAAGTGAGATGTAGTGAAGATTGTCAAGTGAAATGTAGTGAAGATTGTGAGGTGAGATGTAGTACAGATTGTGAGGTGAGATGTAGTGAAGATTGTGAAGTGAGATGCAGTGAAGATTGTGAAGCGAGATGTAGTGAAGATTGTGAAATAAGATTATAAAGTAAACTGTAGTAATTGAGGTTAAACGAACACGGGTTATTCTGTAGTGTATCCGTGTCTTGTTAACGTGGAACCAACATGGCGGTGGTTCTCAATATAGATACGTTATTTTGCCGGGAATTTCTGTCAAAACAAAATATGAATCAACCATATTTAGCCTAAATTAACCTAACGGCTTTATTATATATTCTAAATTTTTTAAGTTGGATAGATCAGATCAGGTTAGGTTAAGTCAGGTTGGGTTAGGTTAGGTTAGTTTTGTTAATTTTGCCACTTAGAGGCTAGTTTATTGTGCCCCCCATACTCATCCTGTCAGCTGTAGCACAGAGAGATTACAAAGTTTGTGTTAGATGAGGTAGGTGGTTAAGTTAAGTTTCAATAGGTTAGGTTAGATTATGTCAGGTTGGGTTAAGTTAGGTTAGGTAGGTAATAAGTAGATAGGTTATGTTAGGTAGGTGGGAAAGTTAGGTTTGATTAGGTTAGCTTATGTCAGACGGGGAGGTTAGGTTAGATTATGTTAGGTTAGGTTAGATTATGTCAGGTTAGGTCAGATTACGTCAGGTTAGGTTAGATTATGTCAGGTTGAGTTGAATTATGTCAGGTTAGGTTAGATTATGTCAGGAGTTGGGTTAGATTACGGCTCGGGTTAGGTTAAATTTATGTCAGGTTAGGTCAGATTATCAGGTTAGGTTAGATTATGTCAGGTTAGGTCGAATTCGTCAAGTTGCGGTTCGTTATGTCAGGTTAGGTTCGTTGTGTCAGGTTAGGATTAGATTATGTCCGTTGGGTCGAATTCGTCAGGTTAGGTTAGATTATGTCAAGAGTTGGTGATGGAGGTGAGGTGGAGTAAAAAGGTTAGGTTAGGTCGGCAGGTTTTAGTGTAGGAGCTTAAGTAATCCCGTAAAAATTTCATGTTAATTTTTGACACCATACATTATAATAATCCTTATAAACTATGTTAAGGAACTGTGGTGTCATTTTTTCTGAACGGTTTATTATAAGTTTTATGCCTTTAAAGAAGTTTTATCAAAGAGCGGCGTAATGAACCACAGATGTATTACCATTAAGTCCAAATTAACTTTAAACATGACTAATAACCTATGAACATGTAGTATTATATGATTACAATTTAACATAATATATCATGAATGCTGTTATAATATCATAAGTGTGTTACAAACATGGCTGCTCATATATGCCATCCTGTCTCTGGCAAAGAAGAGATTGCAGTAAGTAAAATTATTTGCTAAAGACAAATACTGGAAATTAAACATATACATATTACCATTATCTGAAAAGCTTAGAACCACCGTTTAATATTTATTAAAAGTTTGTAGTGTTATACATCATGTGTAAACAAGTCACAAGTTATTATTTACGACATTGCTTCAGTCCTCGTCATCAGAGTCTTCTGTGTACAACAGATTCCTTCACCTTGTTTAGGCATTTCTCATCATCTGCTTGACAGTTATACATCTCGGTGCATGTCATGCTATTCTTTCTGATTATTTCTGTATGAACATGACAATGATCCACATTTCCTGACGCCACATCCACATTTAACAAGTTCTGTGATTGCTTCTGGAGCTGGTGGTTGGTCTGATATTACTAGTATGAAACAGTCATTGTCAATCTTCCAGCCATGCTCTACTTGTGAAAGCATTTCACTGTCTGCATCACAAGACCACAGAAGAGCTTGATACCTTCCTCTCAATATATGATACTTTAGAGTTGCTGCAGTCGCTGGTAGTTCTCCAGCTTCTACCTGCGTTTTCTTGAAGAGATGCCATCTAAGTTATGACAGTTTAGTGAAAGTCATTCGTGGACAGTAGAGCTTAAATACAAATTCCTTTAGACCAATAAACATGTCTGCTGGAGGGCATTTGGTCTACTCAACATCTTGAATGCATCTAGGACTTTTGTGTTAGATTTCATCAAAGTGCTCCAACATGCTTTCTTTCCTTTGCCAACAAATTTTCCAATGCAGTCAGATCCTGTGAAGGCATGGAAACCTGTAAGGCTCTCTGCCCAATGTGTCGTCGCTCACCAGTTCCTGTTTTCATACTTGTATTTTCTCCAAGTTGAGGCTGCTTTAATATACCAAACACATCAGTGTCTGGTGACTTGATATGTACAGTGCTGCCCTTCTGTGATGCATATACTGTATGTCCTGCTTAAGTTCTATAACTTGTGATAGCAATTTGATGGTTGAAGTCTTATTTGCTGCTTTCCACGACAGAAGATTAACCTTGGACATCTTTTCCCAGATGCTCAATGGACCAACAATACGTTTCTTGACAAAATTTTCATAATTTTGTCTTCCAACTTCATATGCACATAGATTGTCATATTTAGCATTTTCTGGCATTACAGCTCCAGTTACCAAGTTTAAAAGAGCATCATTTTCCTGGGATTACAGTCACCAATACCATTGTGTAGCTTCTGTACATCAGCATATTGACGGCTGACAATAGCTGTAGAGAGCTCATGATGTTCTGTTCTTTTGTAATCTTTATGAGTTTGATATTTTATGTAATGAACTTAATTTGAAAACCCAAATGGTAGTATATGATCTTTTATCACCTTAGACACTCTGTGCGTCATCCCTCTCAAGTGATTTTTTTCCTCTTACTTCTCTGGACAAATACGACCTTTATCCCATCAGAAAAAATATCACCATATATTTTCTTAATCTACAGGTGCCAAGGTTTAAAATGACGGATGGGTGTTAAAAATTAACCTGAAATTTTTACGTGACCACATATTGTCTTGTTGAGTTTCTGAGAGAACTTCACGGCTAAATAGCGCCTCTGTATTGATAGCCGGTACATGTCGTAATATCCACCGCTCATAGTTAAATCTTTATGTCCGTTTATTTTGTCCTAATTTAAGTATCAAAGAGTGTTTTCATTTTTAAGTATCTTAAGTATTTTTTTTCCTCACTCTTAAGTATCTAAGTATGATTTGTTTTTCATTTTTAAGTAACTAACCATATTTTTGTTTTCATTATAAAATGTGATCGATATAGACAACAGAAGTAAATATCAGCTGGAGGTCGTAAACGAAGCTGATGTGGAGTATTTTGACTCACTGTTCCCACGAACTAATTGCTTCTCTGGTTTATACCGAAGAAATAAAACCGTCAACGAACCATCCGATTCAAATGTGTCTTAGGCGATACAGGGTGTTTAGGCGTCATTCTGATACCAAGAATGACTTTGTGTACTGTGGTGAAGCTGGGGGTAGGCTAGGGTTGGGTTGGGTTGGGATGGGTTAGGATTACGCATGTGTGGGTATATTCTGTCGCATTTTATAGGTATCTTGCGTCTTTCTCTTTATTCCTTCTTTATCATGAGTATCTGTGCCTATTAATACACCACCTCGCAGGATAGTGGAAGAGGAATGGATAGTAACGAGATAATATTCTTCTTACATATACCTTAGCTTGATTACAGGTAACACCAGGTAGAAGTTACGTGACTCTTAAGAGTTTTCCTCGACTTGGCTGATTCAACTGTAAGACTTGCTGTATTTATCTGTATTAAAATCCTCCACCTGTAAGACCCTCCACTTGTAAGACTCTCCACCTGTAAGACCCTCCACTTGTAAGACTCTCCACTTGTAAAACCCTTTAGGGATTTGAAATACCTTCTCGTCTTGGCTCCACCAGTAATGTTGAAGTATATAATGAAGACTCACAGCTCATGGGTTAGAAAAACAAAAGATGCTTGTTTTATTTATTTATTTATTTATTTATTTATAGCTTATTTTAGAATCCCCGAAAGTTAGAACAAAATGGCTGACGGGACTCACAAGCGGGCGATGTTTACAGTATGGACCAAGAATAAAAAATAAATGAAAAATAAAATAAATAAATCGTAAATTGGTGCATTGTTTCTCCAGGGGTAATTATTGAAGTACAAATGTTCTCCAGCAGTGGGTAACGATCATAGCCACGTATAGAGCTTCTAACGCAGGTAGATTGATATAGATGCATTACCTGGAGTTAGTGGGTTACAGGGGCCTCCTACACGATAATATTAAAGGTGTTTTTTCCTTCTGTTTGTAGCACTTGAGGTGTTTAGGTTAGGTTTAAGTAAAATGGTTTAGTTATAATAGTTATATTACGATAAGTTAAGTTGAATTTAGAACTTTTGATTTGCATATATCGTGTTTTAGAAGGATTTGTTAGCTAATAAGTTTAATTTGGATAAGTTTAGTTTAATTTAGATCATTTGATTTTACAAGGTCGTATTATAATGACTCAGAACCGCCTAGAAACTGTTAAGTAAATGTTCTGCAACTGATGGGCTAGGTAAGTCAATAAGTGGTGTATAAAACTGTACAACAAGCAACACATTATATGTTATCAGAGCTTTCCTGTTGTACGTAACCGCCTCCGTCCAAAAGAGTGTCTTACTGGCATTCATATAAATTAAGTTTATTTCAACCTCAAGATTAACTTTACACTGGCACTGCCTGACCTGACTTGACCTGACCTGCCCTACCTACCTACCTACCCTACCACCCTACCCTACCCTACCCCTGCAACCTAACTAACCTAACCTTCCCAAGCGTAATTAGTTGAAATAAGCTGGGAGGGTTAATCTTCAGGTAATCTATCTTAATTAACAATTTTGGTCAGGTGAGGTCTTCCTTACCTTACTCGAGAGCAGGGCCACTGGTCACTTACAGTACGCTGCCCAGCCAAACACGTCCAGTGCAATGTGTGTGGTCGTCTGGGCCACTACGACAAGTGTTGTCCGACCAACAAACCTAAGTGACAGCGTCGGCGGAAGCAGTAGCGCCCTTCCACCAGTGAGGGCCACCCACAGTCGCCAAATCAGAGGCACGACGTCCCTGGACAAAGCCCGACCCATATTTGGAGGGTGTACTCCTTGCGTCCCAGGACCAAATTCCCCAAGCACGTCAGCGTCATCATGACCTACGGCAATGTGTCATCCTGTCTCGAGATGCTGCCCGACACTGGCGCTGAGGCTACGGTTATCGGTCCCCAGCATTTGCAATGCTTGGGGCTCTCTCCAAGCGATCTAGGACCGCCTCCCAAGGACCTCTGCGTCACGGCAGATGGTTCACAGAAGGCCCCAGCCCTAGGTTTACTCTATGCACATGTCACCTTTGGCAACAGGTCGTGTCAAGCCTGGATTGACGTGCATAATGGTGTCCCGACTCCTTTGCTGTCCTACAGACATTGCCAAGAGTTGGCCATCATCTCCCAGGACTTCCCAACACCGATTCTCGAGGTAAAATACGCCAACAGGGTGCACGAAGGGAGCAGCAACTACCCCGCTGCCGCCCTACCCCTACCTCTGGCCAGTGACACCTCTCCTTCGGCAGTTGTCCCTGCTGCTTCAAGTCTCCATCCCTTGGCTCGCCTCCACGACAGTCACTGTGGAGCCGAGGCCACCAAACAGCGTGCAAGACAGACTGTGTTCCGGCCTGGCATCGACCCCGACATCTCCAATGCTGTCCAGGTGTGTAAGCCCCGCCACGTACCACAACCCAGCCAGCAGCAGGAACCCTTCATGAGTGACGACAACCCCACCCGCCCCTTTGAGTCCGTGTCGGTCGACTTTTTCTGTGTGTCAGGAGAGTCCTTCCTGGTTATCGTCGACCGTCTCTCTGGTTGGCCGGTTGTCATCAAGTGCGGTAATGATACGACATCTGCCGCCACCATCAGTAAGTTCCGCCACTACTTCCGTTACGTGGGCGTTCCTGCGCGCCTGCGAACCAACAGAGGGCCCCAGTTCACAAGCCGGGACTTTGCCGCCTTCCTCGATCGATGGGGAGTCCGGCATGTGTTGTCACCGCCTCATTGCCCGCAGTCCAACGGCCATGCTGAGGCTGCTGTCAAATCCCTGAAGCACCTCATCCTCAAAGTGTCCCCTTCAGGGAATATTGACTGCGAGGCCTTCGACCAGGGTCTCCTTGAGCTCCGCAACACACCCAATTACACCGGACGCACCCCTGCCCAGGTCTTGTATGGACGCCCCTTCCGTTCTTGTGTCCCTGCTAACCCTCAATCCTTCTCCAAGGAGTGGCAGGTCAAGACAGAGGATTGTGATCGCCGAGCCGCCGAACGTATTCAAGACGTCGTCGCCCGCCACAACGACCACGCCCGTCCTTTCCCCAGGTTGAGTGTCGGCACCCAAGTCCGTGTCCAGGACCCGACCTCCCTACGTTGGGACAAATTGGGCTTAGTCATGGGTCTCGGCAGGTCACGGGACTACCAGGTTCTGTTACCCAGCGGTTGGGTGTGGTGGAGGAACCGCCGTTTCCTCCGCCCCGTAACGCATCCCATCCCGCTGACCCCATCACCAGTGCTGAGTCCCACATTCCTACCCCAGTGATTAAGTCCCTCGACGCTCAGAACGGATCCACAGGAAAAAGTCTGCTCAAGAATTTGCTATGAGCGTATAGGGGGGGGAGGTGTATGTATATTATGTATGTTGTATGTATACCATGTATGTACTCTATATATACACATTATTTCTCTAGTCAGTAGCGTGTGGCAATGCCCCTGTTTCATGTTACCACACGCTTAGATAAATGTGCCTGGCGACATCTGGAAGCTGCTAGTATACCACTTACCACATGTCGCCCGAGAGGTCAGAGTGAGGTCATTTGACCCTATAGGAGTGTAAGGACTACCTGCGCTTGTAAGCGCACCCCTCTATATTTCCGTTAATAAGAACCTACAGAACTCTACAGGTGTTTATGTTAGCTCCTGTAGTTAGAACCAAGTACCCCGAACATCTCCATAAACTAACTTCAAATGGCGTTAAGCTATCTTCAAATGGCGTTAAACTAACTTTAAATGGCGTTCAACTAACTTTAAATGTTTTTCAACTAACTTTGAATGGTGTTAAAGTAACTTTAAGTGGCATTAAACTAACTTTACATGGCATTAAACTAACCTTAATTGGCATTGAACATGCTTCAAATGGCTTTAAACTTACTTCAGATGGCATTAATTTAACTTCATATGGAGTTAAACTAACTTTATATGGTGTTTAATCAACTTTAAATGGTGTTAAACTAACTTCAAGTGGCGGTGAACTAACTTTTCATGGTGTTAAACTAACTTCAAGTAGCGTTAAACTAACTTCAAATGGTGTTAATCTAACTTCATATGGCGTTAAAATAACTTTAAATGGGAATTAAACAGACTTTAATTGGTGTTAAACATTCTTGAAATAACGCTAAATTAACTTTAAATGGCGTTATACTACGTTTAAATGGCGTTAAACTAACTGTAAATGGCGTTCACTAACTTTAAATGGTGTTAAACTAACTATAATTGGCATTAAACGAACTTTAAATGGCATTAAACTAACTTTAAATGGCTTTAAACGCCCCTCAAATGCATTAAACTAACTTCATATGGCATTAAACTAACTTCAAGTGGGGTAAAACTAACTTTAAATGGTGTTAAACTAACTTCAAATATCGTTAAACTAACTTCAAATGACGTTAAACTAATTTTAGATGGCGGTAAACTAACTTTAATTGGCATTAAACATGATTGAAATGGCGTTAAGGTAAGTTTAAATGGCGTTAAGCTAAGTTAAAATGGCGTTAAACTAACTTCAATTGGTGTTAAACTAAATTTAATTGGCGTTAAACATGATTCAAATGG
>NW_024727368.1:0-10662 GCF_018991925.1 Homarus americanus
TTCCTCTCACAACTCACATTTATAAGTTTTCTCTATGAAGTAAGTCTTGCCATATCTTGCCTGCCACATACTTGTCAAGAAAGCCACAAAAAAGTGGTATTTTGTTTTGTTATTAAAAGTTAATATATAGGCACATTTTTATTGGTGGTGTTGGTTGTACATAGAGTTTATACTGTTACACAGTACTTTTATACATTTCTATTATGAAAATGAAATAAATAGTAAATAAAAAATACAAGCATAGATAGAGAGATTCCATTCCTCCTTCACCTCTTCTCTCATTCCCCCTCTTCTTCCTTCACTAAAACAGGAAAATCTACATCCTCAAACTCTTCTTCCTTCACTACATCAGGAAAATCTACATCCTCAAATTCCTCCTCCTCTTCCTTCACTACATCAGGAAAATCTACATCCTCAAATTCCTTCTCTTCTTCCTTCACTACATCAGGAAAATCTACATCCTCCCATTCCTCCTCCTTTACTACATTAACTCCATCATCGGGTATTTTGCAATTGTCGTCATCCTCCTCGTCTTCTGGTGGTGGTGGTGGTGGTGGTGGTGGTGGTGGTGGTTGTGGTGGTTGTGGTGGTGGGCATGTGTGTGTTTTTCTATGTTGAAGCAGATTTTGCGGACATTCAAAAGTTTTCTTTAATCTGCTGTGACGCAACTGGTGATGGCGACGAAGGTATGTTGTACTATTTAATATCTTGTCACATACTTTACAGCGAAACTTTGCCTCCTGTGTATGTATTTTTCTGTGGTTATTAAGGGCAGTCGGTCCATAAGTGGCTGTCTCATAAAACTCACATTTAAAGAAGTTTTTTCTCGCCTTCATTGCTATGGATAAACAGGTGTTCGTGAAGGTACCTTGTATTACTTAAATTCTTTCCACATATATTACAGTGACATTTTGTCTCCTGTATGTGTGATTTTCTGTGATCATTCAGGTTAGTTTGCCTATAATATTTCTTATTACAAAACTCACATTTAAAAGTTTTCTCTCTTTTCTCACTATGGATCAACAGATGTTCGTGAAGGCACCTTGTACTACTTAAATTCTTTCCACATATATTACAGCGAAATGGGGGTATCTGCTGGTGTTTATAACTGTGTTCATTCAGGTTAGTTTGCCAATAATATTTCTTATTACAAAACTCACATTTAAAAGTTTTCTCTCTTTTCTTATCCATCACTATGGAGCAACAACAGGTGTTTACAAAGCATCGCTCTACTTTCTTTCCACATTTACCGTGTGTGTTTTTCTGTGTTTGTCTGTGGTCTGTAATATTTCCTCGCAGAAAACTCACATTTATAAGGTTTCTCTCCATGAAGTAAGTTCTACTTAAAATCTTACCACATCTTGCCACATACTTGACAAGCAAGCCACAAAAAAGTGGTATTTTGTTTTGTTATTATAAGTTAATATATAGGTACATTTTTATTGGTGGTGTTGGTTGTACATAGAGTTCATACTGTTACACAGTACTTTTATACATTTCTGTTATAAAAATGAAATAAATAGTAAATAAAAAAATACAAGAATAGATAGAGAGATTCCATTACTCCTTCACCTCTTCTCTCATTCCCCCTCTTCTTCCTTCACTACACCAGGAAAATCTACATCCTCAAACTCTTCTTCCTTCACTACATCAGGAAAATCAACATCCTCAAATTCCTCCTCTTCTTCCTTCACTACACCAGGAAAATCTACATCCTCAAATTCCTCCTTCTTTACTACATTAACTCCAACATCAGGTATTTTGTAATTGTCGTCATCCTCCTCGTCTTCTGGTGGTGATGGTGGTGGTGGTGGTGGTGGTGGTGGTGATGGTGGGGATATGTGTGTTTTTCTATGTTGAACAAGGTTTTCCGACCAAGAATATTTTTTATTACAAAACTCACATTCAAAAGTTTTCTTTGATCTGCTGTGACGCAACTGGTGATGGCGACGAAGGTTCCTTGTACTACTTAAAATCTGGCAACATACGTTACAGCCACAAAACTTTGCCTTCTGTGTGTGTATTTTTCTGTGTTTATTCAGGGCAGTCGGACCATAGTATTTCTTCTCGCAAAACTCACATTTAAAAGTTTTCTCGCCTTCATCGCTATGGATAAACAGGTGTTCGCGAAGGTTCCTTGTATTACTTAAATTCTTTCCACATATATTACAGCGACATTTTGTCTCCTGTATGTGTGTTTTTCTGTGTTCATTCAGGTTAGATTGCCAATAATATTTCTTATTACAAAACTCACATTTAAGAGTTTTCTCTCTTTTCTCATCATCATCATCACTATGGAGCAGCAACAGGTGTTTACGAAGATATGCTTTACTACTTAAATTCTTGTCACATACGTTACAGTGCATGAAATTATGCATTATGAGGATATGTGTTTTCTATGTTGAACCAAGATTTTGCGGCCAAAAATATTTTTATTACAAACTCATTCAAAAGTTTTCTTTGATCTGAGATGCAACTGATGATGGCGACTAAGGTTGTTTGTACTACTTAAAATCTTGCCACATACGTTACAACGAAACTTTGCCTCCTGTGTGTGTATTTTTCTGTGTTTATTCAGGGCAGTCGGCCCATAGTATTTCTTCTCGCAAAACTCACATTTAAAAGTTTTCTCGCCTTCAACGCTATGGATCAACAGGTGTTCGCGAAGGCTCTTTGTACTACTTAAATTCTTTCCACATATATTACAGCGACATTTTGTCTCCTGTATGTGTGTTTTTCTGTGTACATTCAGGTTAGTTTGCCAAAAATATTTCTTATCACAAAACTCACATTTAAAAGTTTTCTCTCTTTTCTCATCATCATCACTATGGAGCAGGAACAGGTGTTCACGAAGATATGCTTTACTACTTAAATTCTTTTCACATATATTACAGCGAAATGGGTATTTCTGCTGGTGTTTATATCTGTGGCGAGCCAGGTCACTCGAACAATAAAATGTCTTGCCACAAAATTCACATTCTACAGTTTTCTTTGAGCTGCTATGACGCCGCAACTGGTGGCGACGAAGGCTGAAAGGCTTACTTAAATTCTTTCCACATATATTACAGCGACATTTTGTCTCCTGTATGTGTGTTTTTCTGTGTTCATTCAGGGAAGTTTGCCGATAATATTTCTTATTACAAAACTCACATTTAAAAGTTTTCTATCTTTTCTCATCATCATCACTATGGAGCAGCAACAGGTGTTCACGAAGATATGTTTTACTACTTAAATTCTTGTCACATACGTTACAGCGAAATTTTCCTTCTTCTGTGTGTGTTTTTTTTGTGTTTATTCAGGGCAATCGGTCCGTAGTATTTCTTGTCGCATAACTTACATTTATAAGTTTTCTCTCCATCGCTATGGAGAAACAGGTGTTAGCGAAGATATGCTTTACTACTTATAATCTTGTCACATACGTTACAGCGAAATTTTTCTTCTTGTGTGTGTGTTTTTCTGTGTCTATTCAAGGCAATCGGTCCGTAGTATTTCTTCTCGCATAACTCACATTTATAAGTTTTCTCTCCATGAAGCAACAGGTGTTCGCGAAGACACGTTGTACTACTTAAATTCTTTCCACATATATTACAACGACATTTTATCTCCTCCTGTATGTGTGTTTTTATGTGCGTATTCAGGCTAGTTTGCCAATAATATTTCTTCTCATCCATCACAACAATTTTCTCATCCATCATTATGGAGCAGCAACAACAGGTGTCACTACTTAAATTCTTCCCCTTCTTCTGTGTGTGTATATTCAGGACAGATCGTCTGTAGCCAGACTACTAGTCCAACAAACAATTTGCTCGCTCGTCACAGAACTCTATATATAAACAGATTTCGAGCTATGACGCAACTGGTGATGGTGAAGGTTGCTGTTACTTGTAAATTTAACTACTTAAAATTTTCGCCGCCACATGGAAACTTTACCTCCGGGGGTGGGTGGTATTTTATTTGGAGTAACAGGTGTTCGCGAAGGTAAAATGTACTACTTAAATTCTTGCCACATTCTAGTTATTACAAAACTCACATTTAAAAGTTTTCTCTCTTTTCTCATCATACTATGGAGCAACAACGGGTGTTCACAAAGCATAGCTCTACTTAAAAATTCTTTCCACATTTACAGCGAAATTTTCCTTCTTTGTGTGTGTTTTTCTGTATTCATTCAGGACAGTCGGTCTGTGATCTGTAGTATGCCACATACTTTACAGGGAAATTTTGGAATTACTGATGCCAAATATGGTGTCTTGTCTTCCTCTTCCTCCTTGAATTGCAGCAGATTTTACTCCATCATCAGGTAGCAATTATCGGCACCATCGTCCTCGTCCTCCTCGTCGTCCTCCTCGTAGTAGTCGTCCTCGTCCTCTGGTAATGGTGGGGATATGTGTGTTAATTCTATGGGCAAACCATGTTTATGTTTACTAGTAGAAATAAAATAGTGGTATTTTGTTTTGTATTTTTTTGTATTAAAAGTTAGTATTGGGTACATTTTTATTGTTGTTGGTTGTACATGAGTTTATACTGTTACACAGTACTTTTATACATTTCTGTTATGAAAATGAAATAAATAGTAAATAAAAAATACAAGTATAGATTCCATTCCTCCTTCTCCTCTTCTCTCATTCCCCCTCTTCTTCCTTCACTACACCAGGAAAATCTACATCCTCAAATTCCTCCTCTTCTTCCTTCACTACATCAGGAAAATCTACATCCTCCCATTCCTCCTTTACTACATCAACTCCATCATCAGGTATTTTGCAATTGTCGTCATCCTCCTCGTTCTCTGGGGATATGTGTGTTTTTCTATGTCGAACCAGGCCGGAAAGCCAAGAATATTTTTTATTACAAAACTCACATTCAAAAATTTTCTTAGATCTGCTGTGACACAACTGATGGCAGCGAAGGCTCCTTGTACTACCTAAAATCTTGCCACATACGTTACAGCGAAACTTTGCCTCCTGGGTGTGTATTTCTCTGTGTTTATTCAGGGCAATCGGTCCATAGTATTTCTTCTCGCAAATCTCGCATTTAAAAGTTTTCTCGTTGCTATGGGGCAACAGGTGTTGGCGACGAAGGTATGTTGTACTACTTAAAATCTTGTCACATACGTTACAGCGAAACTTTGCCTCCTGTGTGTGTATTTTTCTGTGTTTATTCAGGGCAGTCGGTCCATAGTATTTCTTCTCGCAAAACTCACATTTAAAAGTTTTCTCTCCTGTATCGCTATGGATCAACAGGTGTTCGCGAAGGCAAAGTGTACTACTTAAATTCTTTCCACATATATTACAGCGAAATGGGGATATCTGCTGGTGTTTATATCTGTGGCGAGCCAGGTCACTCGAACAATAAAATTTCTTCTCACAAAATTCACATTCTACAGTTTTCTTTGAGCTGCTGTGACGCCGCAACTGGTGGCGGCGAAGGCTGAAAGGACTACTTAAAATCTTGCCGCATATATTACAGCAACTTTTTGTCTCCATGTTCAGGCTACTTTGCCAATAATATTTCTTATTACAAACTCACTATGGAGCAACAACAGGGGTTCACGAAGCATAGCTTCACTACTTAAAATAGGGAAATTTTGTAATTACTGCTGCCAAATATGATCTTGTCTTCCTCTTCTTCCTCCTTGAATTATAGCAGATTTTTACTCCATCATCAGGTAGCTCGTCACCATCGTCGTCGTCCTCCTCGTCGTCCTCCTCGTCCTCTGGTAATAGTGGGGATATGTGTGTTAATTATATGGCAAACCATTACTAGTAGAAATTGTGCATTTAGAAATTATTGTGACACAAACCACAAAATAGTTATTTTATTTTGTTATTAAAAGTTAGTATATGGGTACATTTTTATTGTTGTTGGTTGTACATAGAGTTTATACTGGTAAGTATTTTTACCTCTTCTCCCATTCCCCCTCTTCTTCCTTCACTATATCAAGAATATCTACATCCTCAAATTCTTCCTCTTCTTCCTTCACTACATCAGCAAAATCTACATCCTCCCATTCCTCCTTCTTTACTACATTAACTCCATCATCAGGTATTTTGCAATTGTCGTCATCCTCCTCGTCTTCTGGTGGTGATGGTGGTGGTGGGGATGTGTGTGTTTTTCTATGTTGAACCAGGTTTTGCGGACATTCAAAAGTTTTCTTTAATCTGAGATGCAACTGATGATGACGACTAAGGTTGTTTGTACTACCTAAAATCTTGTCACTTACGTTACAGCGAAACTTTGCCTCCTGTGTGTGTATTTTTCTGTGGTTATTCAGGGCAGTCGGTCCATAGTATTTCTTCTCGCAAAACTCACATTTAAAAGTTTTCTCGCCTTCATTGCTATGGATCAACAGGTGTTCGTGAAGGCACCTTGTATTACTTAAATTCTTTCCACATATATTACAGCGACATTTTGTCTCCTGTATGTGTGTTTTTCTGTGTTCATTCAGGGCAGTTTGCCGATAATATTTCTTATTACAAAACTCACATTTAAAAATTTTCTCTCTTTTCTCATCATCATCACTATGGAGCAGCAACAGGTGTTCACGAAGATATGTTTTACTACTTAAATTTTTGTCACATACGTTACAGCGACATTTTGTTTTTCTGTGTTCCATTCAGGGTATTCTCTCTTTTCTCACTATGGCGCAGCAACAGGTGTTTGCGAAGATATGTTCTACTACTTCTCATATAAATCTTCTGCAGTAACTTCAATCTCGTCAATTCATCCATAATATTAGCAAACTGGCAAAAGTGCAATTTATTCTTCCGAATACTGATTTACTTCGGACAGGGGTCGAAATCCATTGCCATCTGTAAAAAAAATAAAAAATACCATTATTAAAAATAAAATTTTTATTAAAATTTTTTATTTTGGCAAACCAGACCACTAGTCCAACAAATTTACTCACAACGATTTCTTTGAGCTATGACTCAACTGGTGTTATTAAAAGTTAGTATATGGGTACATTTTTATTGGTTGTACATAGTTTATACTGATACCAGTACTTTTTATAATAGTAATAGATTCCATTCCTCCTTCACATCAGGAAACCCTCTATACCCTCTAGGCGATTTACTTCCAGAGTAGATCATGGAACTCTTCTCCCATTCCCCTTCTCTTCCTTCATCCACTACATCAGGAAAATCTACATCCTCCCATTCCTCCTTTACCACATCAACTCCAGCATCAGGTATCTTGCAATTGTCGTCATCCTCCTCGTCCTCTGGTGGTGGTGGTGGTGGTGGTGGTGGTGGTGGTGGTGGTGGGGATATGTGTGTTTTTCTATGTTGAACCAGGCTTCCCGGCCAAGAATATTTTTTATTACAAAACTCACATTCAAAAGTTTTCTTTGATCTGCTGTGACACAACTGGTGTTCGCGAAGACACCTTGTACTACTTAAAATCTTGCCACATATGTTACAGCGACATTTTGTCTGTATATGTGTTTTTTTGTGGTTAACCAGGCTTCCCGCCCAAGGATATTTTTTATTACAAAACTCACATTTAAAAGTTCTCTCACATTTAAAAGTTCTCTCTTGCATGTGTGTTTTTCTGCGGCTAGCCAGGCTTCCCGGCCAAAAATATTTTTTATTACAAAACTCACATTTAAAAGTTTTCTCTCTTTTATCGCTATGGATCAACTGGTGATGCTGGCGAAGGTTTTGTGTACTACTTAAATTCTTTCTACATATATTACAGCAAAATGGGGATATCTGCTGATGTTTATAACTGTGGTTAGCCAGGTCACTCGAACAATAAAATTTCTTGTCACAAAATTCACATTCTACAGTTTTCTTTGGGCTGTGACGCAACAGGTGATTTCGAAGGTGTCTTGAACTACTTAAATTCTTTCCACATATATTACAGCGAAATGGGGGTGGGGGTATCTGGTGGTGTTTATAACTGTTGTGTTTATTCGGGTCAGTTTGCCTATAATATTTCTTATTACAAAACTCACATTTAAAAGTTTTCTCTCTTTTCTCATCACTATGGAGCAGCAACAGGTGTTCACGAAGATATGTTTTAGTACTTAAATTCTTGTCACATACGTTACAGCGAAATTTTCCTTCTTATGTGTGTGTTTTTCTGTGTTTAAACAGGTGTTCGCGAAGGTATGTTGTACTACTTAAAATCTTGTCACATACGTTACAGCGAAATTTTTCTTCTTGTGTGTGTGTTTTTTTGTGTCTATTCAAGGCAATCGGTCCGTAGTATTTCTTCTCACAAAACTCACTTTTAAAAGTTTTCTCGCTATGGAGAAACAGGTGTTCGCTAAGGCTCTGTGTACTACTTAAAATCTTGTCACATACGTTACAGCGAAATTTTTCTTCCTGTGTGTGTGTTTTTCTCAGGGCTGTCATAATATCCTCGTCGTGGCAGTGACTGGTGAATGCCAGGAGGGCAGCATGCACTACCTAATTCTTGCCTGCTAGTCTATTTCTTTTGTCCCCGCAATCTGTAAAAAAATAAAAAAAATACTATTAATAGTCTAATACTCTTATACAGGTAGACTATTATTATAGTAATAAAAACATAATGTTAGGTGTTCTGGGTAATAAGTTCTATATACAGGAGAGAACACAAACACCTGTATAGTTTTGTAGGTTCGGTTTACTGGATAAGAGTATGTACACAGAGGGGGGGGTAGCACTCCTCAGCTAGGCTCCTTGTCAACTGCTATAGACGACGTATGGCAAGTGATACATTAGCAGCTTCCATACGTCGCCAGGCACATTAATTAAGCATGTGGGATATGGTAATAACATTGCCACACGCTGCTAGCTAGGCTGAATAAATATAAATGGAGCACATATAATATACATAATACATAATCCAGCATATACATAATATACATACACCTCCCTCCCTATACGCTAGCAAAGTCTTGAGCGGACCTTTCTTTTGGATCTGTTCTGAGCGTCGAGGACTTCATCACTGGGAAGGTATGGGACTCCAACACTGGTGGCAGGGGGCCAGCGTGTTGGAAGTGGCGGAGAAAAGCGGCGGTTCCTCCACCACACCGACCACTGGGTGGCACTGTAGTCCCGGCGTGACCTGCGAGACCCACTTGACCTCATCACTTGTGCGGGAGATCAGGTCCTGAACAGACTTGGGTGCGACACTCCCAGCCTGGGAGAAGCAGGCGTGGTGTTTGTAGCGACGACGTCCTGAACACGTTCGGCGGCTCGGCGATCACAATCCTCTGTCTTAGCCTGCCACTCCTTGGAGAAGGATTGAGGGTGAGCAGGGACACAAGAACGAAGGGGGCGCCCATACAAAACCTGGGCGGGGGAGCGTCCGGTGTAGTTGGGTGTGTTGCGGAGTTCAAGAAGACCCCGGTCGAAGGCCTCGCAGTCAATGTTCCCAGAAGGGGCCACCTTAAGGATGAGGTGCTTCAGGGATTTGACAGCAGCCTCAGCGTGGCCGTTGGACTGCGGGTAATGGGGCGGTGACAACACATGCCGGACTCCCCATCGGTCGAGGAACACAGCAAAGTCCCGGCTTGTGAACTGAGGCCCTCCGTCGGTTCGCAGGCGTACAGGAACGCCCGCGTCACGGAAGTAGTGGCGGAACTTGCTGATGGTGGCGGCAGACGTCGTGTCATTACCGCCCTTGATGACAACCGGCCAACCAGAGAGACGGTCGACGATAACCAGGAAGGACTTTCCTGACACACAGAAAAAGTCGGCCGACACAGACTCAAAGGGGCGGGTGGGGTTGTCGTCACTCATGGAGGGTTCCTGCTGCTGGCTGGGTTGTAATACGTGGCGGGGCTTACACACCTGGACAGCATTGGAGATGTCGGGGTCGATGCCAGGCCGGAACACAGTCTGTCTTGCACGTCGTTTGGTGGCCTCAGCTCCACGGTGACTGTCGTGAAGGCGAGTCAAGACGTGGGGACGTGATGCAGCAGGGACAACTACCGAAGGAGAGGTGTCACTGGCCAGAGGTAGGGGTAGGGCGGCAGCAAGGTAGTTGCTGCTCCCTTCGTGCACCCTGTTGGCGTATTTTACCTCCAGAATCGGTTTTGGGAAGTCCTGGGAGATGATGGCCAACTCTTGACAATGTCTGTAGGACAGCAAAAGAGTCGGGACACCATTATGCACGTCAATCCAGGCCTGACACGACCTGTTGCCAAAGGTGACATGTGCATAGAGTGAACCCAGGGCTGGGGCCATCTGTGAACCATCTGCCGTGACGCAGAGGTCCTCGGGAGGCGGTCCTAGATCGCTTGGAGAGAGCCCCAAGCATCGCAAGTGCTGGGGACCGATGACTGTAGCATCAGCGCCGGTGTCAGGCAACATCTGAAGACGGGATGACACACCGCCGTAGGTCACGATGACGCTGATGTACTGGGGGACTTTGGTCCTGGGGCGCGGGGGGGAGCACACATTCCTAATATGGCTCGAGCGTTGTCCAGGGTCGTCGTGCCTCTGATTGGAAGACTGTGGGCGGCCCTCTCTGATGGAAGGGCGCTGAAGCTTCCGCCGACGCTGTCCCTTGGGTTTGTTGGAAGGGCAACACTTGTCGTAGTGGCCCAGACGACCGCACACATTGCACTGGACGCGTTTGGCTGGGCACCGTACTGTGAGTGACCAGTGGCCCTTACGGTCACAACTGTTGCAGGTAGACTCAGCAGCTGGACATACCTGTGTTCCGTGCTGC
>NW_024727369.1:0-13279 GCF_018991925.1 Homarus americanus
ATCTATCTATCTATCTATCTATCTATCTATCTATCTATCTATCTATCTATCTATCTATCTATCTATCAAGGCAACGTAGTGGAGAAGATTTTCCCCAGGACCTTGACATCACGAGTTGTAGTGTTTCATTGTTGTCTTCTTATACCTGTGTCACCTGGGCTGATGGCAGTGAAGGTAATTACTTGTTTGAGAAGGTAATTTGCGTACCTGGAGGCTAACCTTCCTAGTTACAGTGAACTTTCCTGATCATGAGCTAAGGTGTTGGTCAAGACTTTACTTTAAAAAGTTTAATTCTTCCTTTTGTTGGTTAGGTCAACATTTAGGACCATTTGGGGATACAGGAGGTTAGGCGCCGCCATCTTGTTGACGTCTCGGGTCACGACATGGCCGGCCGCCCACAGTGCCAACATGTTTACCAACTATACGGTGGTGGCACTCATTCTACAGGGGTTCCATAAATTGTTTGACCCATTTTAAAATTAACAATCTTGACAGATAATTCCTGGATATTTGTGGACACTGTATGACAACTCTAGCATACGTACAGTATACTTGTGGTCGTGTCATTTATCAACATTATTCCCTAATTATATCATAATGTTAACCATACAGGGACGTGTTTATTTATGCAACTGAAAAAAATGGCTTTGATGTGTGGAATTTTTTTTCAAAGTAAATAGAAAATTTGGTCATGTTTTTGTCTCTGATATATACAAAAAGGTGGTATTTTTTCAAGTTATATATAGAAAAGAAGTCTTATTTTCCCCCCAGCTTATTTATAGAGAAAAGTCTTATTTTCTCAGGGTAATATATTGAAAAAAGTCTTTATTTTTTCCCAATTGAAATATAGAAGAATAGTCGTATTTTTCTTCAGGTGATAACATAGAAAAGAAATAAAATTTTACCAGCTTAAATACAGAGAAACACAGTTGTAGTTTTTCCCAGGTGATATAATCAATGGTTGTTCTCAGTAAGTAGAATCTCTCCTGACTTACAACGACCGTACTAAGCGAGAGAGTACAACTGCCTAGATGGTACACCACTAAATGCTGCTGCCGGCAAAAACTGGGGAGACACGAAATCTGACACTAAAGTTGTTTTTTTGCAGAACTCAGATCAATTATTCATCAACTCTAAAAATCCTCACCATGAGTCTGGTCAAACACGAGTGGTAAGGGAGGCAGAGAAGGTTAGGTGAGTAACAGCAGCACCAGAGATTATTAATATTAACCATATCACATCAAGAACTCTAACCCTATACTGATCTTTGTATATAGGCAGAAGTATAAGATCATTTAATCGATCTGAAGTAACCCGGCCTACAGGTCCTCTCTCGCTATACATCAGAACTAATAGAGTCAAACTAAGATCATCCCACAGCCACCATATATGTGTTGTGGAGGAAGTGATGAAGTTGCTGCTCTCCTTTGGGTGATGGAGGTTGCTGCTAGCGGGGAAGAAGTTATATATCGTTAACTTCATTGTCAATGATCTGTGCAGCATTAGTTGATGACTGTCTGTGAGGGCTGTTGCTACAAAGGCCAGCCATGTGAATGCCCTGAAAATCGAAACAAATGTGTTGTGTTGCAGCACGTCTGTTGTGACGGTACAGTAAACGAAGCCTCAAGTCATCCGAGTGTGTGAACAATACAGAGCTCCAGACACTCGAGGTCTTCTGTGTGTCTGTTAACAAGGCTAGATTTAAGAGGTTCCTGTATGAGAAGTGGAGTGAGGAGCAGCTGCTGGCGCCAACTTGTCTGATCCTAACTGGTGGCGTCAAGGAAATAAAAAAAATGCTTCTTAACACTTAAATGTCGTATTTTATACTTGTTCTTTTAAACAATCAAACAGCCTTTTGTTTTTGCCCCGACTCTGTATTTATTGATATTGTTGTTTGTTATCAAAACAATGTTCACTTCTTTATCTCATTATTAGGAATATTCACAGGTAACTGAACAACTCTGTCCCTTTACGTTCTGCTCTGAGGATGGAGCGAGTGATTTCCCGAAACGTATGTTAATTGTTTATAGCAGCGATGTAGCGTGTGACTCGGGCCTCACAGAGAGGTTGTTAATATCAAAGGTTCAGTATCAAAGTAATATCTGGGTAATGACGTAATAGCTTGGTCGTAAAAGGTAAGAGTGAGTCCTTATCAACGTTGTTTTGACGGTGAGGTCTGGTGAAATGTCAGGGAGTTGCAATTCTTCCTTTATTAGAATATTTTGATCATTTACAGCTTGTGAGTCATTGTGGGTTATACAGCTGTGTTAGAGGGTCTGGCTCCTTGGGGAAACACGGTATTTCGTAATTGTTTTTTAGCCTATTTTATTGTTATCCAATGTCAAATCCTTCTCGTTCAAGAAGCCATGAAAATTTGAAGAACATTCACTGCAGTGTTTGGATTAGCAATCCGTTCCCAAATTGATCTTAAGAAGGAATAAAAAAAAATCCAAAACATTCAAAAGGTTGGTATTTGGACGTTGCTATTGGAGACATAATGTGTTGTCTAATGGTAGACCCTGCTGACATATGACATCAAAAAATTTGTGACCAAGTCCCAGGTTGCTAATCTGACTTTCTGCCTCATTTACACACAATTGCAGGGTTTCAATTGTTTCTCTTCCGTTGACAACACAACATACATATATCGTTTCTAACACTTGATATGGTATATTTTATCTATTTCTATATTTGTTTATGGTGCACCACCCCCAACACCGATATGGGTCGGTGACCTGTGTCCGGGTGGGCTAATTTTAGTAAACAAAAAATTGCAGTCCAGCGGAACACTTGATAACCATTTGCGGAACTCTGGGGTACTGCGGAACACTCTTTTGACATCACTGAGTCCTAGATTATATTAATCTCAAACAACACGCCTTAATATTGATTGGAACTAATTAGAGAAGTAAAAACAACTGCTCATTAATCTCTTGGAGTAACAACAATAACCTTAGTCATCACCAGAAGCAATAACCCAACTTGGGCTGTAACACTGAGCTGTTCTTTACCACATGTTGTCTGCCTAAGTTGTGATCCTAGAGTCAAGTAGATATTATTTCTATAAGCCAACCTTCCACAGCACTCCAGGCCTGTTTCCACACACACACCTGTAAAATGATACCGACAGTCAAAGTTTATCAAGACAGTAATATGAACAAGGTTACCCCCAGTTTCTCACCCCTGTTAAGCGTTGGTTTGATCCAGATAACTTAAACGGGGGAAAATCAAGCTAAATTTTTCCATGTTATGATTTAGAAAGTTTCAGTACTGACAAGACAGACAGACACAGACAGGCAGACAGACAGACAGACAGACAGACAGACAGGTAATGGTCATGAGGATTATTACCTACCTGTGGCATTAATGATTTACCTGTTGGCTTTCCTTCCTAGATACATTAACTTTTTTTTTAATCTTGAACCGAAGTGATGATCAAGGCTACACTAAGATGTTACTTTTAGAGATTTTAATTTTTCCTTTTGCTGGTCAGGCCATTATTTCGGATCATTTGGGGATACAGGGGGTCAAGCACCGCCATTTTGTTGATGTCTCGGGTCACGACATGGCCGGCCGCCCACAGTGCCCACAACACGGAGGGCGGCGGTGGCACTCCTGACCTCTGATCAATACATGTGTGTGTGTGTGTGTGTGTGTGTAAGCAGTTGAACTAGGCTTATAATTTTCGAGGGTTATAATTAGTTTCAATATCCATCGGTAATATTTACACCTTTATTCAGAAATATCAGGTACAGTGACTTCTAGTGACTTACAGTGACTTACAGTGACACAGTATGGTGCAGCAACCAGTGATTATGGTGTAATATGATGCTTCAAGTCTTCCTAGTATAAAAAGATGTTCTTTTAAACACTATACATATGAAATTATACACATCTAAAAGGTACAAAGTCAGTTATTGCCACATATTGATACATAATATAGCCATGGGTTATATTTCCTTGTTGCCATATTGGTATTTCTTGCCAAAACAGAATAACTAAGTAATTATAACTTACCTGTGCAAAGAAATGATTATCTTAAGTGGATGGTAAGCTTATTGATGGTAGACATAGATGTTATTGTGATTCATTATAGGTTCTGAGATAATGTTATCGTCATTGTCACTTAACCTCAGTATAATGTGTTAAACCTTAGACTGAAAAATGAATACTTCTGACAAGGTTTCATATGGTATTTCAGGCTACACAAACAGTCTGGAATCTCACAGGAATAACCTTATTCATCAGGCTGATACAATACTTTGGTGACAGAAGAAATTAGTCAGTATTTATTATTGAACACACTGACTGGTGTTAAACCTGTGTTAATAATTTGAATCTCGGTTTATTTTGCACCGTGGTTGTCGTAGTGAAAATATTGAATCTAATTTTAATAGAGAAATAGATTGTTTTATGGAAGAGATGGGAATAAATTTATATGAGAATTAGTATGGGAAAGTAAGGGGGTATGCCTATCTAGTTATACAGGTAAAGGTGTGTTTCTGTGTCATGTAAACAGTGATTTGATGTCGTGGTAGTTTATTGTACGAAGATTATTGATCATTAGTGATAAAAATAGTTATAGGTCGATTTATCTTCGGAGTTGTCATGTTTTTCTATTTTCTTATCGGGATTCTTATTATTATTTGCAGGTCTGTTATTTTTCATTCACTCTTTCGATCGTTCCTTGTTCAGTCTACACTTCATGATATTACGTAAGGTCATTCAATTAGTCACAGAAGAGGTTAGGTTAGGTTAGGTTAGGTAGGTTAGATTAGATTAGGTTAGGTTAGGTTAGGCTAGGCTAGGTAGGTTAGGTTAGCATTCCAATGTTTAGCCTTCAATTAAAAAACAAAATGGGAGAGGGAGGTGGCAGGCAGCTATCAAACAGGGAGGTACTGCCGCCTAGGAAGATATTGAAAGTATAATGTGTTGCAGGGTTTCAATTATTTATTTTACCATTGACAACAAAACATATATCGTTTCTCACTTTTGATCTGTTTTATTTTGTCCATTTCTGTATTTATTTATGATTTAATTATTTTTTTTCGTCTCTTAAGCCTCGATTTCGGTCGATCACCTGAGTCCGGGTAGCCACAGGTGACCCAAGCGGCAGTAACCACATAACATTTTCAAGTAAGTTATTAAATTTAAAAGAAAACAAAATCGTCCTTTACATGCATACGTACTAAGACATGGTAGATGGTAGTATTGGTAAGGAATAGTTTGGTCTGTGTATTGAAGAGTAATGTGTTGTTAAGTAGTCATGATGTTGTTGTGGTCGAGGACAGGCACCATAAGGAAAGTGTCATAATATTGTTTGTCTACACTTGACTCTGGAGAGCGTCTGTGTACTGGAGCTTCTGAAGAATATGTGTCTTAGGTCCACAAGACTTGATTATTTTGTTTACATTGACCCATCAAATAGAAGATGGTGAACATAAGGTAACTCATAGGTGTAGATGGTGTATTGTGGAACATAGGCAACACCTGGTAATATCTGATGACCAGGTGTGTTGATGTATTGGAAGTAATTAGTCAATGTTGTTATGTCGTTAGCTTCGTGTGGTTGTGTTTATAGCTTCAGGCAGTTAACCTTGTACAGTGACAGTTACTAACAAGAGGTTGATGATCGTTAAGGTAATCAATAATACGTACAGCTACATTACGGTAATTACTGTTATTTTTGAGGAACCTTTCATAGTATATGTACTTATCCATGTAATGAACCAAGACCGCACTGGTGGATCACTGGCCAAGACCACACTGGTGGATCACTGACCAAGACCACATTGGTGGATCACTGGCCAAGACCACACTGGTGGATCACTGGCCAAGACCACATTGGTGGATCACTGGCCAAGACCACACTGGTGGACCACTGGCCAAGACCACACTGGTGGATCACTGGCCAAGACGTTACTCTAAACAGTTTAATTCTTCCTTTTGTTGGTCAGGTCAACATTTAGGACCATTTTGGGATACAGGAGGTCAGGCGCCGCCATCTTGTTTACGTCCCGGGTCACGACATGGCCGGCCGCCCACAGTGCCACAACACGGAGGAGGGCGGCGGCACTCATGGCACTCATCATGCATGACCAGTAAAAACAGTTCTATGTATTATCTGTTCCTTCTGCTGAACAAATAATCAAAACTGAGATCACTTTGCCCAAGTACCTGTTAATGAGGTCAACAGGTAATAACTTACAACTAGCAGCACCTGGATGGAGGCCTAATTTTACCTGTCTTAACATCTGACAATTCCATTATGGCGTCTTCAGGTGTTTTCCTTAATAAATAACAAATACCAACACTGCCTTTTCATTACCTTCCGGATACCTTCTCGGGTTGGTGACTCAGGCCTGGGGACCGTCTCACGTAAATTGCAGGTAACATTATCTTACAGCGACCCAGCAACAGTCAGCGAGGTTAATAGAGTGTTTCACGTAAGGAAGATTGTCTTAAGTGTCAATATATATATAATAAAAACCAACGCACAGAGGAAAATAAAGCAAAGTAAATCATAATATTAGTGACAGGGAAAAAATTATCTCTCGCAGTTCAGGGAAAATTATCTGTATTTTTTCCTGAAGTATTTTATTTTTTTACCCTGCCAGCAAGTAAATGGACTTACTCAAGACTATACGTGTTTGAAGACCTCAGTTAAGGCACAGACACGCACACAAACAAACACCAATTAAATAAAATCAACTGTGTGTGTTTTTTTTGACATAAACTTGTCAATACGATACACCAAAAGACGTAGATTATATAACGACCTATAATTATTTCATCATAACACCGAACACTATAATAATCCTAGTGATGTTATATTGTATAATGTTAGGTATTCTAAGCTATTTAATACACTAGTCATGAACAATTAAAACAATAGGGTTTAATTTCTTCAAACTTAATGTGTAAATAAGTCACACAAATTTTAAATATTTATGTTTATGAAAAAAAAAAATAAATATGAGGATGTTTATTTAATTTTTTGACTACGGTGATTTACTCTGGGGAAAAAATTACTCTTTCGCCAAATTTTTTCATCTACGGCAAAAATAATAAGAAAAAACTGAAAAAATAATGTATTCACTTTTGTTTCGGCAATTTCATCATCGTGACGACACATTTGACACCTGAAGAACACTGTCATGAATTCTTGAACACCACAGAGAACACTAACTTTGAACACCATGAAGTAATGAACTACTGAACATCAAGAACACTAATGAACCCCTGAACACCATGAACAACATTAATGAACTCTTAAACATCACAGAGAACACTATTGAACTCTTGAACACCATGAACAACACTATTGAACTCTTGAACACCATGAACAACACTAACATAACTGTGAACACCAAAGCCCTGCAATACATTAATACACTGATGGTTCAAAAAGGCATTAAGTTGCACACAATGTCTTCTTCAATACAGTGTAGACCCCCCCAAAAAAACACTGAAATACGCGTCTCAGTACGCTAGATAAATTACAGGGTGAGGCAAAAGTCGGACAGGCATTTTATTTTTCACTACACTGTAACCATGTTTAATATTGTACATCAGTAAGTTTAGGCAAATGAATAAATAAACATTCTTGTACAGTGTCAATTTTTTTATTTTTTTATTTTTTACTATGATTAGAAATTTCTTTTTCGACTCTTTGATATCTTTGACACACCCTGTACATCTCTTTCACACACCCTGTACATTTCTTTGGCACACCCTGTACATCTCTTTCACACACCCTGTACATTTCTTTGGCACACCCTGTACATCTCTTTCACACACCCTGTACATCTCTTTGGCACACCCTGTACATCTCTTTGGCACACCCTGTACACCTCTTTGGCACACCCTGTACACCTCTTTCGCACACCCTGTACACCTCTTTGGCACGCCCTGTACATCTCTTTGGCACGCCCTGTACATCTCTTTGGCACGCCCTGTACACCTCTTTGGCACACCCTGTACACCTCTTTGGCACTCCCTGTACACCTCTTTGGCACTCCCTGTACACCTCTTTTACGCCCTGTACATCTCTTACACGCCCTGTACATCTCTTTGGCACGCCCTGTACACCTCTTTGCACCCTGTACATCTCTTTGGCACACCCTGTACATCTCTCTTTGGACACCCTGTACATCTCTTTGGCACACCCTGTACATCTCTTTGGCACACCCTGTACATCTCTTTGGCACACCCTGTACACCTCTTTGGAATACCCTGTACATCTCTTTGGCACACCCTGTACATCTCTTTGGCACACCCTGTACATCTCTTTGGCACACCCTGTACACCTCTTTGGCACACCCTGTACATCTCTTTGGCACACCCTGTACACCTCTTTGGAATACCCTGTACATCTCTTTGGCACACCCTGTACACCTCTTTGGAACACCCTGTACATCTCTTTGGCACACCCTGTACACCTCTGCCACACCTTGTATATCTGTCATTACACCATACACTCTTCACTTACACCCACGACACCACACCCAACAATTCCCAGGACACCAAACAATACATCCGCTTGCACCCACACGACACTACACAATGCAATGCAACCACACCACCACACACGCCACACTTCACACCACACCACACAATACAACCACACCACAACCACACCACATACCAATAATTCCCAGACCACATCACAACCCATTTCTACACCACTAACTTACACCCAGGACACGACACGGTAATATCACATAGGGGGATCAGGCTTATACCTCATTAGTGTTAATTATCTCCGGGTTATGTGTGGTAATTGTGCCTGATAATTACCGTAGTATGTGTGTATAGTACTACGTAATGACGCCCGTTCTGTGACTGTCAATCGTTTGCATGACAGTTGTTTTCATGCACTGACAGATTTCGTGACAGTTGTATCCATGCACTGACAGATTTCATGACAGTTGTATACGTGCACTGACAATTTCATGAGTTATATACATGCACTGACAGATTTCATGACAGTTGTATACATGCACTGACAGATTTCATGACAGTTATATACATGTGTAATTTATCTCATGACATTATTATACAATTTTTCACTAATTCATCTCTCATACCTATTCATGGCCACACAATCAGTTCAAACACTCAAAAGTCATGAACATATATCATGAAAACTATTGAGAATATTTACAAAAAAAAGTAAAAAAAATCCACTTGTGTTCATTATTGCAAATCATCAACTGTGTGTGCAATACCAGGAAGTCTGCAATACGTCACATGTTTCTGCAAAGTTGTTGTGTTCTCTCTTCGTTGCAGCGATTGGTTAGGTTAGGTTAGGTTAATCCCAGGAGTGCGAGGTTAATCCCAAAGTAAGAGATTAACTACCACATACCACCTGATTACCACCAAACACCTCCTGATTACCACCAAACACCTCCTGATTACCACCAAACACCTCCTGATTACCACCAAACACCACCTGATTACCACCAACTCTCCCCAGACCCCAGCATTAGGTTAAGTTCATGACATCAACACAGTCATCATTATCGACTGTCAATTCTTATAACCTTCCCACTCCTGTAGGTGAGGTCAAGCCACTGCAGGTGAAGTCAAGCCAGTGTAGGTGAGGTAAAGCCAGCGATGTAAGATCCCAGAGGTCCATGTCACGCCCTGTACATCTGCTACACCATGTACACCTCCTCCACACCCTGTATATCTCTACCACACCCTGTACATTTCGACCACACTCTGTACACATGTCACACCCTGTACATCTCTACCACACCCTGTACAATTCACAAAAGGCTAAAATGTGTCTATTGATTGTAAAAGTTAAGGTTGTAGATGAAATTATACATATATTGACGTAAAAGTGACTAGAATATTGTGTAGTTTCAGTATCCTCAATTTTTTTCTTCATAACTACATAAAGGTTTAATTATATACCTGTAGGCTTCCGTGTTGACATTGGAACCTAGCATCGTATTATTTTGTTTACATTTGTACCTTGTATCTAGGTTATCACTGGCCCATATTAGTGTTGGCTCTGGTACCTAAGCTCACTGTTGCTATCCCATGACTCTGCAATGGTTATGGAATGATGGTAAGGTTCGAGAGTCAATATTTTGGTGTATTTTACTTGATTGTGACATCTTGAAATGATATCTTAAAAAAATAAAAATTGGTGTGCACTTATTATAAAATGTTGCATAATGGTTTCAAGTTATATACCTCAAGACTACTACAATAGCTACACAGTAAACCAATCTTAGTTACACCTCGAATTATTCTCAATCACCTGAATATGAATTAAGAAAGCAAACTCATAAAAACACGGAAATATAAACAAAAATAATATAAATTTAGATTCCTACCAACACACTCTAATATCACTCACTCACACTCAACACAAGAAAAGGTGAGTTTTCCTTCAATTTATGTAGTTTTTAATATAAATTTATGTCGCTTTATATGAAGTTTAATTTCGACTACATAAAATTCCTAACAAATAAATAAATAATTAAATAAACAAAAACTAGGGAGGTAACATTACCAACTAGCATCAATAATCTCACCTTAAGTAGTTGGTAAGCTAGTTAATTGCAGTTCACATAAGACACTATTATTAACAAGGACTATTATTAACAAGGACTATTATTAACAAGGACTATTATTAACTAGGTACTCAGCCCATAATAATATTTAAGTGACTGAGGCATTGAGGTGACCTGAGGAAGCTGTTGGGCGTGATTGTAGTTACTATTCTGTGGACGTGGGCGTGATTTTTAATATACTGTGGCTGTGGGCGTGATTTTTAACATACTGTGGCTCTGATTTTTAATATACCGCGGCTGTGGGCGTGATTTTTAATATACTGTGGCTGTGGGCGTGATTTTTAATATACTGTGGCTGTGGGCGTGATTTTTAATATACTGTGGCTGTGGGCGTGATTTTTAATATACTGTGGCTGTGGGCGTGATTTTTAATATACTGTGGCTGTGGCCGTGATTTTTAATATGCTGTGGGGGTGATTTTAGTTATTATATTGTGGCTGTGGGCTTGACCTTAATTACATTGTGGCGGCGATCCTGGTTTTAATTACCATAAGGTACCATTAATCCACCTACGATATAATCCCATTAAACCACCATCAATAACTCCTTCTAGCATTATCCAATCTAATTACCGTCTACAGTAAACAAAATAACAGCATAAATACAAATACAAAATACATAACACTACAGCCACAACAGGACTAAACCTTTTATGGGCGACCTCTCTGAACTGCGCATTTCTGGTTACAGGAAGAGAGGGTAGGGAGAAGGAGCAAGGAGGAGGGGGGGAAGGAGAGGGTATGAAAGAAGGAAGGGGAGGGGGGGTAAGGGGGAGGGTAGGAAAGAAGGAAGGGGAGAGGGGTGGGGAGAGGATGGGAGGGAAGGAAGGGGGTGTTTAAGGGTTAAGGGAAGTAGGTAATGAAGGGATCATGAGTCAATATGGATGTATGATCTGTCGTATAAAAATAAATTAAATAAACTAAATCAACTAAAAATCCTAAGCTGGCCACAACAAAAAGTACCCCATAAGCATTGTAGCTGTATGTAAGATAAAATAATAAAAAAAAACCTCAATATTGGACACTAATTCAACCCCTTCCCTTTACTCCCCCTACACCACCCCCCTCCCTTCAACCCCCTTCAATTCTCCTTCCTCCTCCGTTCTCATGGTATTGACTATCGAGCGCACCTCCGGACGAATGCCGCGCAGGTCCAGAATATTTTTTTTTCCTCTGCACTCTCCATAATGCAATACAGAGATATGTGTGTGTGTGTGTGTGTGTGTGTGTGTGTGTAAGTAATAACCAGGTGTATTACTGTGATATCTAATGAATAAACAGAGTTTAGTATTGTTGTTGTTGTGTTGAGAAAGTTTGTTGATAATTTTATTTTTGTTAGTTTGTCTTTTGTTTTACTCTCTCTCTCTCTCTCTCTCTCTCTCTCTTCATTCATCATATTTTCCTTCTCCTGTCCACACTTTCTCTTATCTTTTTTCCTAGTTATTCTACACCCAAGATTATCACTCATTTACTTCACATGTTTCTTTCCTTATTATCAGTAAAAAAAATCATAAACGACAAAAAAACAAAACAAACATAGTAAGCATTAAAGACTCAATTTTATTCTCTTGATAAAAAATAACATTGTCAGTTAGTGTCATAAAACCATTGGCAAGACTTTCAAAGTGAATTTTATTGGTGTGTTTACGAGCAAGTAATTGACACACACTCAAAACACGCACGTACATAAACATACACACATAAAAACATACATAAATATGTGTACACTCGGGGCAGGGCAGGTACAGCAAGGTGAGGAGGAGGAGAAGGCAGGTGTCCACCGACCAGGTATGCCGATAGTCTGGTGATAATGTGGGTAAAACTGGTGTGTGTGTGTGTGTGTGTGTGTGTGTGTGTGTGTGTGTGTGTGATCTCATGTTTAATTCTTGTAAGGTATGTGTCACCTAGCCGGCCATTTTGTTTACATTTTTCGGTCGCTCTAAAATACCATTAAAACAATATTGAGTATAAACGTTTGGCTCAACTGATGATCTCAAACATATCCCAACATTTTTTTGCCTCAACTCCACATTCTGTAACTCATTTAGGTAGATGTTCCTCACTACACATACACTGGACTATGTGTAATGTTGCAGCTAATGTGTTATCAAGATATTGCACATTATAAGTTCATGTGGTCATTATTATATCAAACGGAGGACCTTGTGCGAGTTTACTACACCACCTGTATCATTAGTTGTCGCCAGGTGAAGGAATGTTTAGGTAGATTATATTTTATTTACTGTAATTAAAGTTTCAATACCTAAGACGTTCCACTATAAGAGTCTTTCAACCTCAGGTAAGGTCTTAAGACTTTCTACTCTAGGTCTTACACCCTGGAGTAGCTGTATAGTCCACATAGGTAATTACTCCACATGGAACTACAAGTTACACCTTGATGTAATACTTCATTTACTGCCAAACTTTATAGGGAAATATTTTTTCACAAAGAATTTCAAGTTACAATTTCACATGATAAGTCACATTACAAACGTTCCTTCGGCTTACAGTTAAGCTTTGCAATGTCAAGATATTTTTTTCACTGCAGAGGAAAGTATCCGTCATCATCATCACCACACACACACACACAAAGACAAAACTCCTGTAGCCAGATTCTCAAAAGTTTATAAATTAAA
Source organism: Homarus americanus (assembly GCF_018991925.1). Lineage (NCBI taxonomy): Eukaryota > Metazoa > Arthropoda > Malacostraca > Decapoda > Nephropidae > Homarus > Homarus americanus. The sequence continues at coordinate 13,228 of NW_024727369.1, forward strand.
TTCTTCCCTAAAATTAAACAGACAATACATCTATTTATCATAGAGTATGTGA